>NC_143581.1:180028547-180328547 GCF_048544385.1 Mastigoproctus giganteus
AGGAACCACTAGGAGACAATGATCACAATGTACTGATGTGGGATTTACTTAAAGATGTAACTACCATGAGAGGTAAAGGGAAGGGCTTTTGCTTTCGTAAAGGTGACTACAGGAGTCTCAGACAGTTTTTAAATTTTAAACAGTGGGATCAACTGATGATGGTACGAACGCTGAATTCTAAATTGGAATCCTTCAGGGACTTAATCATGAAGACTACTAGTAGGCTTTTCATACCAACTAAGAAATACTGTTCAAGGTTTAGGTCTAATTGGATGTCAGACGAATTAATGTGGCTCGTGACAGAGAAGAAAAATATATGGGATGCGTACAAATTAACAGGCAACACAGAAGGCTATTGCAGATATAAGTTAGTCTTAGTTAGGCTATTCAAATCCTGAGACTGACCTTTCTACCATCCTAAAGTACCTTATACTGATTATAAATTCATTATTAAAACAGCATGTAGGAATCGCTGGTCTCAACTGTGGCAAACAAAATCAATAATAAACTTCTGCATATAAAGAAAGAACCGCAGCTGTGAATATTTAGTTTCAGACAAAGCAGGCGAGAAGAAGTGATTCTTGCAAGACTTCGCATCTGTCATTCCCATCTAGCTCATCTGTATTTACTTATGGGAGAGAACTCTCCTCAGCGTGCTTTCTGCTGATTCCAGCTAACAATCAAACATATCCTCATTGAATGTCCTCAACAGTTAAGAATCCAGCTTCAGCTCCTTGTCCAACTTCCAGGAACCATTAACTTTATCACACATCCTTGTTAATGATGCAAATTTTGAAAAACTGTTTCACTATTTGAGATGCATAAATTTATATAATCTTCTCTGATCGTCATAATATGGAAGATTTAGTGATAAGTAAATCATAAACAGGCATAATATTGTCCAGGAGGCCGTCGTACCAAAAATCCTCAATAACGACAACAATAGTAGCAAGTAGGGGAAATTTTCCATGGGAAATCATAATTGGGCGCAGTAAATAATTTCTATGCAGATTTTTTTAAAACTGTAATCATATAGGAGAAGGAGATTCAACATGGATTCACTGTTCGAATCATTAGCGGATCCAGTTTTTCTGGGGATGGGCGTGCAATATATTGACGATGATGTTTGTGATTGACAGTAATTGAAAACCAAAATCGAACTTGGCTTGAAATAAATAAATAATTTATCAGGAATTTTAAACCACCTTTTATATGATACGCAGACTTCACGAATAGTTATACAACTTAATATCATAAAACAGTATTTATTCTAGTTTACATGATCGCCTCCTCCTAGATCCGTCATCACTGATTCGGATCTTAAGACAATACAAAGTCTAAAGGCAAGAACCAAAGGGTCATCTTAAATAATAATAAAAAAAACTTCAAGAATTTATTGAAAAAAGCATGGTGAAAGTTCAAGCTATAGAATGCGACTCAAAAAAACTGCCTACTGTTTTTTATTTTGATCTCGAATAAACACTTATGTAGTATAGTCAGTCTCTTTCTCAGGTGATCTTATTGCGACATGAATGTCTTGAAGAATGAATTTTTTTTCAGGAATGTCTGTCTTGAATCTCTTGAATCATTGTCAGTTAAACGGTAGCGTTTTTGAATAATATAATGTCTAAAAAATAAATGCAAACAGGAATTTACTTACCTCGAACTGCTGGGGGTCGTGAAGCTCATCCAGGGTTGGTCTTGAGACATATTTATTAATTGATATAGAGTTCCGATAAGTTTCAAGCCTTGGTGCTGCTTCTTGAGTGTAATCATTCCAAGCTGTACGATCCTCAAATACAGAATCGCGTAGAAATTCCGAAAAAATAATACTGGGTCTTCTACTGCCTCTTCGTCCCTGCAGTTGAATATTATCGCACTGTTGCTTTCCTCCGTTTGGCGTATCATTAACTCGACTACCTCTTCTAGAAGACAGTCCCCCGTTATCAGTAGATTTTCCAAAGCCAAACCATTCTGCAATGCGACTTGGTCTACGCGATGATGACGGATTTGGATCATCTATTTCAGAATTACGCCTGTTCTCCATTGAAGGATTTTCATAAGAACCACATACTGATGACACTGTAAATCTTGAACCGGGCGTTTTCGTATCAACCCCTGGAGAGGGCCAATTTTCGCATAAACTTGACATTCTTTTGATTTGCCTACGTAGTTGATAGGATGCCAATTATGAATGTGCAATTTTAGGTATCGAGCAACAAAGAGGTCTGGAAAACTGCCTATTTAAATACTGTTTTCCATGAACTCCACCTTTGTTCTTGTGTATAAATATTTCACGTAACCAGCTACTACACCTATTCTCTCTCTCTCGGTATCATCTATAATCGTTAGTTTGCAGGTAATTGCTGCTACATAGCGAAACCCAAGGAATACTGAAAGCGTCATCTTCCTTACGAAACAATGAAGTGATGCAGCATATCTTTTTCACATGACTAAGGTCTTATATTCTAGTATACTCATGTACTTTCTCTTTTTTTTTTTTTTTTTTTGGAGTAACCCTAATTAGATTGCATAGCTTATGTTATTTCTGTCATTAAACACATTGTAAGGTAATGGTATATGAAATTACCAGAGTAAGGCAATTTATACATGGGGAATGAGCTGATAGCGGATTAGATTATTTTCAGGAAGTTTTTGAGATATACCTCGTTTATCGGGACTCAGTTATTTGCAGCTTCACAACCTCATTTGTAAAATAAATTGTTTTATTTTACTATACAATATACTTGATTAATGTTTAAATTTATTTTGTTTATTTATTTATAAACAAACTCAAATCAAACCTACCTAATGATCGATTGTAGTGTTCGGAAAGTCCCGATATTTTCTATTAAAATAAATTTCTGAAACTTAGATTTTATTTATTGTACAGTATATGTGTTTAATATGTATTTTACATATGCAATCTTCTAATGGTAGCTGTCTGTTCCAAGGATTATAAGTTGTTAAGCAACAGCTGACTCAATTCACTGGAAGGACACTGACGTGCACATGTCAGTAAACTAGGAAGGATATCCAAAATGATTCTAGTGTAAGATTCAATAGGGCATAACCACCAAAGAATACGGAGGCTGTTTAAAAACGGATTGTATAGTATTCTGAAATCACTTCGGGAACAGGAACAAGAAGCCTCCTGTCCACAATGAGAAATGCGTCCCTTTTCTTTTAGTGAATTTTAAACCCTACAAAAAAAAAAAAAGTTTATTAGTTTTTTATTAGCTAATGAAAATTATGCAGCTCAAAGAAATTGCATATTTAATTTTCTATAGATATTATAGAAATAATAAAAATAATGAAATATAAAAATGTTATATAGAAATATAAAAATAATGGAGTCCCTGGTTGAAGAAGTATTGCAAGATCATCTAGACAAGACTGCAGTAATAATTCAGACACAGCATGGGTTTGTTAAGGGGAAGTATCGTTTGACCAATTTGATCGGACACTATGTGGTCACAAAGCAACTGGATGCAAAAAATAATTTTGATATCATGTACTTGGATTTCGGGAAACTTTTGATAATGTTGCATATGGAAGACTACTGTACAAATTGGAGCAATATGGCATTAAGGGCAAGTTGCTACAATGGATAAAAGAATGGTTGAGTGGGAGAAGACAGAGAGTGGTAATCAATAGACGCTGCTCTTCGTAGATTAATGTTATTAGTGGAGTTCCCCCAGAGTTCGGTGTTGGGCCCACCGTTGTTTTGTATATTTATCAATGATATTGATGAAGTTATATCAGGCTTAATGTCCACATTTGCAAATGATTCAAAGGTTGGCAGGGTTGTTAATGGCAGTAATGACAGTATGCTACTGCAACAGGATCTAGAAAATTTGGGCAGATGGGCTGAGTAGTGGCAACTGAAGTTTAACGTTGAAAATGCAAAGTGCTACGGGTAGCATTAACCTCAGAAAAACGTACTGACTGTGTTGTACTACACTCAGGGTGATAGAGATTGAAAAAGGTGTGGGGGTAATTCTGCAAATATGAAGTTTTCTGACAGTGCAGACAGGCTGCCAGAACAGGTCATGGAATTTTGTCAGTAATATACAGGAATTTTGCTGGTAGGAAAAAGGAGATTATTATCCCTTTGTGTAAGGCAATGGTCGGGCAACGCCTTGAGAACTGCGTACAAGTCTGGCGGCTTCATTTTAGGAAGGATGTAGAGTTGCTAGAACGAGTACAGATATGGATAACAAGATTGGTGAGGGGGAACAAAAGGGTCCTCTTACCAAGAAAGGCTTAAGTTCTGCAAATTGCAGCTTTGCCTTTAGCCAGTGGGTAGTTTATTGTTGGAAGACACTTCCATTTATCGTTGTGGAAGCTGATATCTTGAATGAATTCAAAGAAGAACTAGACAAAGGTTTGGAGTAAATGGATGGGTGAAATGCGAAGGTTTTTTTTTTTTTTTTTTTCTTTTGGCTGATGCTGTATAAGCTTGCTTTCTTGCATTCATATGCCTCTGCTAATAATAATGATAATTAAGTGGACTCATGTCTTGAAGGACACAGTTAGCATTTGTAGACTTTGCCGGCCCTTAGTTCTGCCACTCTTAATAGTAGAAATGATATGAAATGATTAACAAAATGGCTCTTTTTTATTAAAAAATTGTAGAATACTTACTGTTGTAATAAAGCTTTGGATGCTCTCAATACAGAAGAAACTATAACAACCAAGGGCGGGACGTCCCAATGGTGCTAGGCATGCGAACGTTTAAGGGGCGCCTGAAAACCTGAAACTTACATACGCATATGAAAAAAATTTTAAAGGCCGCGCCAGATTTCAATTAGCACCCGGGTGCCAAATTACGATTGGCACCTGGGCACCATACCCTAGGAACCCCCCTGATAACAACAATCTAATTTCAATAAATATTTTAAAATAAAAATAAAAATACAGGACCTCTGTTAAATATTAACGACTTAGTCTCTCTCTTTACTCATCTAAAGCTAATTTCGCTTATTTTTAAATTAAGAAAAAATACATTTATTCATTTTTCCCACCCTCAACCAGTTGTCGGCAATGCCTCAATGTTCAAAAATTTGTGTTTTATACGAAGCATCCACCGCCAAAGGCGTATATACACTTGAATGAAACGAAACAAGAATAAGCTCGAACAGTCCAAATGCTCCATAGAGGCTATCTGGATTAGTACGCGGAAAACTCTAGTGCCCAAAAGTCCAAGATGCTCAAAAACGCGATATGATGGGACGACCAATTGGTCTGGCATCGTTGTTAAATATCAAACGGGAACTATTCGCGAATCTTGCTGGAGATGGGATGCAGAATTTGTAGTTTTACCACTTCATATTACCATCCATTTATTAATGAATTAAATATCATTTTGAATAGAAGTTCTTATTGAAGACGGAACACCTCAGTCTGTTTTAATGGCTTCCATCCATAATAAACTGGTGTGCAAAACTTAAGGATCAACACTATTTCTAAAGGTTACAACCACAAAATCAAATGAAACAGCCTGTGGCGTTTTGCATAACTGTGGCCGTTCAGTAGAAAACTGGAACACATGCAAAAATGAATCGTGATGAGAGGGCTCACATGAACAGATAAAAGCAGCAGTTCAGCAGTTATGTGCAAATTACCGAATGGTGAGCACGATTGTTACAGACGTGCGATTGGTTTCATACACTGCTGCAGACAACGAAATGGCCAGTAGACAACATCTGAATGATTTTACCCGGGTTCGAATAATTGGGAAGCTCGAGGAAGGTCGAAGTGCGAGAAGTGTGGCTGAAGAGTTCGTTACCGCCTATAGCATCGTCTCACGTGCGTGGTCGGCCTTCAGAACGACAGGTACAGCTGTTCGAAGGACCAGTGGTGGTCGTCCACGAAAAACAATGCCCAAGAGGGAACAACACCAGGCAGCGGGATCCATTGCAAACCAGCTGCACAGGACGCAGTATATCGCGATTTACTGTGGCCAGGCGACTCCACAAAGGCGGACTGTTTGCCCGACGGCCATTACGCTGTGTCCCTTTAACACCTGCCCATCAAACACAAGGACTGGACAGCAGCACAATGAGGTAAGGTACTCTTTACTGATGAGAGTAGATTCAGTCTGAGCAGTGATTCTTGACGTCAGCTAATCTGACGAGAGGTTGGCACACGGTATCACCCCGCAAACATCACTGAAATGGGATCGATATGGCGGTCGAGGTGTTCTCATCTGGGGAGGCGTTATCTTGGATGGACGTACACAACTCCAGATACTGGAAGGCGGTACTGTATCCGGTGCACGCTACTGTACTGAGGTAATTTTTCCCCATGTGCGTCTGTTCCGAGTTGTCATTGGCCCCGAGTTCGTGTTTATGGATGATAACGCCACACCCCATCGCACTGCAGCTGTTGATATACGTTTGGAAAGACATTGTTCATATGGATTGGTCTGCCCGTTCCTCCCCTCCAACAGTCTAGATCCCATCGAACACATATGTGACGCTCTGGGGAGACGCCTAGCAGCTCGTTCACACCCACCAGAAAATGTTCTGAAGATGGTGCTGTAAGAGGAATGGACGATGTTACCGCAAGAACTTATCAAAAACATTGTTCTAAGTATGGACAGGCGGTGCAAATCCTGCATCAACATTAGGGGTGGCCGTATCTCCTACTGAGGACCACCTATTCCCTTTGTTCCATCTTTGGCAGTGATGCCTCTGTGCAGCCAGTGCTATGTTGCCATTTATGAATAAAGTCCCTATGTGCCGTTTTACTTGTTTTGTTTTGTCAGTGTTGTTTCCTTCATCATTTGTGTACCTCATGAGGTTCCTTTGGTATGTTTTTCTCAGATCCAGGCCACTCCTTTTAAAAGCTACAGGTGAAAACCTGACTGGTCCTTAAGTTTTGCAAACCAGTGTAATATTTTTATAAAAGTAGAGCTTCTGTATGATAGATTATTATCCGAATTTACAACTATACACTAAGACAATTGTCGAGCTCCGCTAATTTGATATGATCCAATGGCGGAAGTAGGGCGGAGAGGTGCCCTTTGGCCCTCACTTCATAGGGAAACCATAAGGTTAGCCAAAAGTGTGGGCGTGACATCAAAAAGTCACTGTGCAGAAATTACTATTATCATTTTTTTATTATTTTACGACAGCGAGGCTAACAGTTATAATAAGGGTCTCAATAACAACATACAGTATTTGTAGACGTGTGTTTCACTAGAGCTTTCCAAAGTGGGCGTTGTGTCTTGTCCCAAATGGTCTCATCAACTTTTGGCATCATATTAGCATTGTTTCTACTCTTATTTCCTTTCAATGGATATATTTCTTGATTATATCCATGATTATAATTTCTTGATTATATCCATGGCTATGTTGCCATGCTATATTGCTATGGTGACTAGTAAATGCACTGAGTGATCACTGAATAATGACCACCCCATCCGAAATGGACTATGTTGCATATCTCGCAGTATAAAAAACCGAACAGCTTCGCACGCTAGATCAGTTTGCATCTGGTTGTGCAAGTCAAAGTGATAAAAGAGCAGTTATGGGAAGTAGTAAAGATATCACAGAGTTTCAAAAGGGCATGACTGTGCGAGCTCGTGCGACGGGTGCTTGCATATCGGGAACGTCTTGTCTTGACATTTAATCACGGGCCACTGTGATTAAGGCGTACAAAGAATGGTGTCAAAGGGTCACAACAATTCTCACCGACAGAACTGTAATGGATTAACCAAGGTGGATGTTTGTGGTGAGCGGTGTAGCGCGTTGTCTGCGCGGTAGCACAGTGGTATCGTCACCCTCCTCCCCACACCAGGTAGAAAAGGCCCGGGTTCGAATCCCGTCGATGGCGCTAGGAACTTTAGTGGGCTTTTTCACTCCGTGGGTGAGTTAGTCGGTCTCAGGCGTAGATAGCAAGGTCTCCCCCCCCCCAGAAACGGGTTTTACGTCCGGCAAAACAAACAAATCGACCATAGAATACAGGCAATTTACAGACATAATACACAATGCACGGCAGATGAATTTAATTATTCGGGTAGCCTAAATATAATAGTTTTTTTTTTTTTGTGTGTGTGTGTAGCGCGTTGTACGGACTTAACGGCAGGTCGCTCTTAGCAGGCGACCCAAGAGTGCTGTGCATCGTCATGTCATCATATGGAAACGAGTGTGCTGGTCGGATGAGTCCAAATACCTGAAAGGTATTACGGAACCTTTGTGTGTGATGCAAGCAACATCAGTCAATGTACCCATCGTGCATAATGTCCAGGCAGGTGGCAGTAGTTGCTTAATATGGGGCATGGTTTGCTGGCAAGAACTAACTAGAATCCCTGGTGCGTATGGACCAATATTTCACTGGTGAGATCTAACGGTGGTACAACACGGTATTAGATAGGTGGTCATAATTCAGTGATCACTCAGTGTACATCTTGTGAACTCCTCGGACCTTATGTGGTCCCGGAGTATAAACAGAAAATTAGCCGGGTGGGCAAAGTGCCTGCCTGGCAACCCAACGGTCGTGGGTTCGAATCCCGCCTCGGGCTTGGATCAGAGTAAAATGCAAAAAGCTTGGGAATGTGCAATGTAACCACAGAAGCCGATGCGTGAACAACTAACAGAAAAAAAATAATAAAATAAACAGAAAATTCGATTTAATTCATTAAAAATTTACGATATTTGTTCCTTCACGTGCTTCATACTTAGGGCTGATGAGCTCAAGACATGTTCTTTCTCTCTGAAGGGGAATAACAGATGCTGCTTTCAAATTGTGTTGGTTAGGATTTTACTTGATATCGCACATCTTCAACCCTTCTTACCCTTGTTTACATGTCGCTGCCGTAGTCGAGTGATCAGGTCAGAGATTACATTAGTTCACGCTTTGAGGGATCGGATTTCAGCTCATGACTATTAAATACGATGTTGTTCTTTGTATTCTTCCCATCTTGTAAATGGTTATAATTAGACGGTTATAATTAGACCAAAATGCACTGAAACACCTTATAGAATCAATGCCCTGCCCGTACATTTGCTGGTATGCGAAATAAAGGCGGCCTGATTCGATATTAAAATAAAGGTTTGTATTTTTTTGGCCAATGTGTTTACTTATAAGCTAAGGGTTTGCTTACTTCCTTTGCTGCCTCCTTTAATATAACTGGATAGATCCCATCCACCCCGGGTGCTTTTTTACGTTTATTTTCAACGATTTCTCCTCCACTTTCCTCTAGATGATTTTGTAATAACTGAGAGGAAAGTGGAGGAGAAATTGTTGAAGATAAACATAAAAAAGGCACCTGGGATGGATGGGATCTATCCAGTTATATTAAAGGAGGTAGCAAAGGAAGTAAGCAAACCCTTAGCCATAATTATGAGAACTTCCTTGGACTCAGAGAAGTACCCGTGGACTGGAAATGTGCAAATGTGACCCCAATCTACAAATGAGGATCAAGGGGCGACACAGGTAATTACAGACCTGTTAGTTTAATTTCTGTTCCAGGGAAATTAATGGAGGCACTGGTTAAATAAGCACGGCAGGATCATCTAGACAAGACTTCAGTTATAGCTCGGACACAGCATGGTTTTGTTAAGGGGAAGTCTTGTCTGACAAATTTCATTGGATACTGTGATGTGGTCACAAAGGAACTGGATTCAGGGAATAACTTTGATATTATATGTTTGGATCTTAGAAAGGCTTTTGATACTGTTGCACAAATTGGAGCAGTGTGGCGTAGGAGGCAAATTGCTGCTATGGATAAAAGGATGGTTGAGTGGGAGAAGACAGAGAGTGGTAATCAATGGACACTGCTCTTCGTGGACTAATGTTATTAGTAGGGTCCCTCAGGTTTCAGTGTTCGGTCCATTGTTGTTTTATGTACATATAAATGATATTGATGATGCTATATCAGGCTTAATATCCAAGTTTGCAGACGATACGAAGGTCCATAGGGTTGTTAATTACATTAATGACAGTACACTGCTGCAACAGGATCTAGAAAAGTTGAGCAGATGGGCTGAGAGGTGGCAAATGAAGTTTAACATTGATAAATGTAATGTACAACACATGGGAAGCAGTAATCCCAGAGTAACGTATCAACTCTGTGGTACCACACTGACAAAGTATAAGGTATGTTCGTGTCAGACGGCACCTGGGATTACTACCATTTCCGTGTGTTTCGCTGTATTGAGGTCAGTACACTGAGCCCAGAGATTTCAAACCAGAGATTTGAAAAAGTGTGTGGGCCGTGTGATATGTTGTGCCCATTGTTTGTCCGGCTTATTGGCCGCTAGGCCCCTAGTGGGGGCCCGACATTGCCCATACCTTGCCACGTGGAGATTAGCCGGGTGTATCCAGTATCACAACAAATTGCTCTGGCAGGTCTTGCCACCTAGTTCCCTGGGATTTCATTGGCTAGGACCACTGAAATCCCAGGTAAGTGGTACCACAATGACAGTGGTAGAGAATGAAAAGGACCTGGGAATAATTGTGCAGGCAGATATGAAGTTTTCTGAGATATGAAGTGTAGACGAAGTTTTTTCAGATATGAAATGCAGACGATCTGAAAGAGTAGCTCATGGTGTCTTGTCAATGATATACAGGAATTTTTCTAACAGGGATAAGGAGGTGATTATCCCCTTGTATAACGCAATGGTCAGGCCACACCTTGAGTACTGTATACAGGTCTGGAGGCCTCATTTTGGAACATCAAGAATTCCAGGTTGGAACATCAAGAATTCCCAGAACTAGAAGAGCTGAGGGAAATTATTGATCAAGAAAGAGAAGCAAACCATCCCCCATCAGCAAGTGAAACCCAAGAATGCTCCCAACTGCCAGAACAGCATCTGTGTGCTGTTGATGACTCCATTCAGGTGCACATCTGCAGTAGCAAAGCAGAAGATTCAATAACCAAAAATAACAATCACATTAATAAAGAGGATACAACTGACTCCCTAACATCTACAAACGAAGTCACATCACAGCTTAAACGTGACATGGTGGCCGATATCACTTCTTGCGTTAAAAAATTACATCCAGAACTGCACATCAAAATATGAAATGGCCATCTTCGAAGGTGCTTTTGACTTCCTATGATGGGCGAGCGCACTTGTAAGTCTTCGAAACATCTCATGCTCCTCTCGTTTGTACCAAGCGATCCGAGCTTACTTTGATCACAGATCTATACAGGTTACTTCAAAAACCTGAAGCATAACACGAGCTGTCAATAGAGGATGTCCTCAAGGCTCTGTTCTGGGGCCGCTCTTCTGGAACATTACACTAAATACATGGTTAACCTGACATTTTGATTTTGCTACTCCATATGCATATGCTGATAACCTTGTCATTGTCTTCTCAGGCAACTCCAGGCAATAAATTCAAGAAAGAGCTTCTCCGGTCTTAAAGGATCTCATTAAGTGGGTAACTGCCAACAAACCTAAAATATCTCCATCTAAAACCCGGCTCATGATCTTTAAAGGCAAACTAAACATCCATCTTCGTCCTCCTATCTTTAAAATAACTAACAAGCAAATACCATATGTCAAGCATTTAAAACATCTTGGTGTGATCATTGATGATAGATTCAATTTCACTCTCCACGTAAACCACCTAATAGATAAAATTAAGAAATTTACTATGGCTATTGTTCGGATAACAAGAACTGACCGGGGGCTTGGGTGCAGAATTGTTCTCTTATATTACATGGCAGTTTTCATACCTATTGCAACCTATGCTGCTCCAGTTTGGTATGACAGAATTAAGAAAGTCAAACTGAAATCAAAAATACTCTCTTGCAAAGATCCGTGATTCTTACAATGCTCCGTGCCTTCATAACCGGACATGGCTCTTATTATCTCTGGACTTGCACATTTTACAGCTTGCCAAAAACATCAGACCTCCATGAAATTCTACAGAATACAGAATGATGTCCTTGCAGACACCAAAGCTGAAAACATCCGGATTTGGTCTGAGTTAATAAAAATTTGGCAAGATCGTTGGGAAACAACCCTGAAAGGCAGAACTACATCTAATTTTGTACCAGTCGTCTCCTTTACTGCCAACAAGAAAAATTCCCTATGGTTCTCTCCAAACCTGTACACATCATTTATCATAACCGGACATGGCTCTTTTAACTTCAAACTCTTTCAGTTCAGAATAAGCAATACCGATTCTTGCCTTTGTCTCCAACTGGAACCACCTGCTCTATCACTGCCCTCTTTATGCTGACCTATGGAAATCCCTACACGACTATAGTATTGGTATTAGTATTAGTAACGGCCGCATGGTGCAAGAAAGCCTATGCCTTATGCTGCACCAGCCAAAAAAAAAAAAAAAAAAAAAATCCGAACAAAACAATGATAAAAACAAAAATAAATAAAATAAATAACTAAATAATAATAATTAATAAATAAAAAAATAAATAAATAAAATAAATAACTAAATAATAATAATTAATAAATAAAAAAAATAAAATAAAATATTAAAAAAAGAAATTAAACCTATCATCCTATGCGCTTCCCTTACCCGAAAGTACTATCCAGATGACCTTTGAATTTCCCCAAACTGTCGGCCTCTACCACCCATGAAGGCAACTTATTCCAGTAATTTATAACTCGCTGGCTAAAATAAAACTTCCTGCAGTCCAATCTAAACATTTCCCCCCGTAACTTGAATTTATGTCCCCTAGTTCTAGCAATCTTGAAAATTTTGTCCTCATTCATTTTACTGATGCCTCTCAGAGCCTTAAACACCTCAATCAAATCTCCTCTAAGGTGTCTAGTTTCCAAACTCTGCAACCCACATATTCGAAGTCTTTCTTCATAAGGACGCCCTTTTGCCGATCTCACCAGGCGAGTTACCCTTCTTTGCACCCTTTCAAGAAGCTCGATGTCTTTCTTTAGGTGCGGTCTCCATACCTGAACACAGTATTCCAAGTGTGGTCTAACATAAGCCTTATATAATGGGATTATCACGTCCCTATCTCTACTTGCAAAAGTTCGATAGATAATCGATAGGACACCATGGGCCTTCCTTGCAACCTGTTTACAATGCTCAGAGAATTTCATGTCTGACCGTATCGTAACACCCAAGTCCCTTTCCTCCGGTACTGGGTTTAGTTGAACTCCACCAAGTGAATAAGTTTTTTTGGGATTACTGTTTCCCAGGTGTAATACCTTACACTTTGTTGGATTAAAGCACAGCTGCCATTTTTCTGACCATTCTTGAAGTCTATCTAGGTCTCTCTGAAGAAGCTCAGCTTGACAGTGATCATTAACTACTCTACCAATTTTAACATCATCTGCAAATTTAGACATCACGCCCTCTATCAATGTCGTTTATGAAAATTACAAACAACAGTGGTCCTAATACTGATCCTTGGGGAACCCCACTTCTTACATCAACCCAATCTGAGGAACAGCCATTTATCACAACCCTCTGCCTCCTGCCCTGAAGCCATCCTTCTATCCATCTAAGGATTTTCCCAGTGATTCCAACCTGTTCCAGCTTATAAAGCAACCGCTCATGTGGGACTGAGTCAAAAGCTTTGCTGAAATCTAAATAAACAATGTCGAAATTATTCCCTAAATCCAGCTCGTGAGTGACCCTTTCGAAATAGCGAACCAGATTTGTTAAACATGATTTTTCCATTACAAAACCATGCTGAGTATCCTTGAGAATTTCAATTCGATCGAAATGATCCTGAATTCCACCCTTGATCGTTGCCTCCATGATTTTCCCTACTACTGAAGTCAGACTAACAGGTCGATAATTTCCAACTTCACTTTTAGAGCCACCCTTATGTATGGGAAATACATTTGCACTTTTCCAATCCAACGGAATCTCCCCAGAGTCTAGTGATGCTCGCATAATTAGCCTCAATGCACTCGCTTGCCGCCTCTCTTAAGATTATAGGGTATATTCAATCAACTCGAGGAGCCTTACTAGTCTGTAGGCTCGAAAGTTTTTTCATTAAATAATCTTGCGAAATTTCAATATCATTAATTACATATTTTTTAACTTCGCTCCCACAATTTCCCATTGCCACAAAAGGCTTTTCATTTGTAAATATCGATGCAAAATAACTGTTGAGTTCATCTGCAACGGCAGCTGGTGTATTTATTACTATCCCCTTTCCCTTACGTAAAGGTCCGATCTGGTTTGTCCTGCTCTTCTTGGCATTTATATATGTGAAGAATTCTTTATCCTCCCTCTTTACTCTGTTTGCTAGTGATTTCTCATAAACTGTCTATGCCTGTCGAACCTTTTCTGTGGCCCTATTACAGATCACCTTGTAGCTGTTATAGGCTTCAGTCCTTTTTATTGCTCTGTCACCTTTCCATGCCACCTTTTTCTGCTCAAGTAATGTGGCAACTTCACTATTCATCCAACTTGGAACCCTTCTCGTGGAGTATTTTTTTAATGGTATAAAGAATTCTTTATCCTCCCTCTTTACTCTGTTTGCTAGTGATTTCTCATAAACTGTCTTTGCTTGTCGAACCTTTTCTGTGGCCCTATTACAGATCACCTTGCAGCTGTTATAGGCTTCAGTCCTTTTTATTGCTCTGTAACCTTTCCATGCCACCTTTTTCTGCTAAAGTAATGTGGCAACTTCACTATTCATCCAACTTGGAACCCTTCTCGTGGAGTATTTTTTTAATGGTATATACGCATTCAAGGCATTTGTGATTAATGTTTTAAAAGCGTACCACAATTCAATTGTATTCATTCTCAGCGCGATATCTACCCAGTTAATAGAGGCCATGTAGTACCTTAAGGCATCGTAATTTCCTTTTCTGAAATTAAAACCCATTCCTTTGCCATTTACGTCTGCTACCTCTCTCGTCATCATCCACCGTAGAACTCCGTGATCACTTCCTGCTACTGATTCCTCTACTATCAGCCCTGTTATGTCATCTGATTCATGTGTGATGATGAGGTCTAGGATATTCTTTTCTCTAGTACTTTCCCTGACATGTTGATACAAATAACAGTCATCTAGTTGATTTAAAAATTTTGTTCCCCATGTCGAGTTTCCTTCCCATTTACTCCAATCAATTAGAGGCAAATTGAAATCACCCATAATAAGGCATTGACGCTTACTTGCCCATTCCATTTGCATGTAGAGGCTTTTGTCATAATCTTCACAATCACCTGGTCTGTAGATAACTCCTACTCGCATTATACCTTTGTTTCCAACTATCTCACACCATACAGACTCTATTCTAGCATGTGAAATGTCTGAATCCGGGAAAGCTATCGTCGCACTCAGGCTGCTTCTGATAAGAAGCATTACCCCACCGCCCCTTCTATCTACTCTATCCTTCCTAAATACATTATACAAGCCGTACTGAAACTCATCATCCCCAATTTCCGGGTGGCACCACGTCTCTGTAAGCCCTATTATGTCCGCGTTACTTGTTTTAACCAGCAGTTCGAATTCGCTCATTTCATTGACGACACTTCTAACGTTACTGTATAAACAATTAAGATTTACTGTTCTTGTATATTTAACAACCCTAACACAACCCTTGAAGTTTTTAGGCTCTCTTCCCTGATATTAGCTACCCGCTCACGTGAAACGTCTTTGCCCCCAGAACATCTAGATAATACGTCCAGTTGGGGTAACAGATAAGAACTCTTAAGGTATGTGCAAGAGATACATTGACCAATATTATAAGATAAACGCGTGTCAGTATTACCCACATCCCCCCTAACTAGCAATTTCCCTGAACCTTTAAGGTATCCTCAATAATACTGGCAAAAACTTTTGCACCACCTTTGTTTAAGTGTATCCCGTCTCTACAAAACAAATTCCTTCTACGTACAAGTGTGGGCCATGCTGATAGAAATTTACCCCCTGAAGCCTTGCAGATTCCTTCAAGTCTTGAGTTAATCCACAAGGCTCTTAACATAAAATCCCTCCTATCGTGTCTGGGCAGAATTGCAGACACATAGACATTATGGCCTAACTCGCGACATTTCCTCAGCATGGTCCTGTATTTTCCAACAAATCGTCAGATCGTGTACGTTTAATATCGTTTGTCCCCACATGAATAATAATATTTTCTTTACCCCCTTTAAAATCTGACAGTCTGTTGGTGATATCATCAATAGTTGCTCCCGGCAGACATACCCTGGTTCTGCTCCACCTATCTTTATTACAAAAAGTATTTCCCGTTTCCCTGACAATGGAGTCTCCTAATAAAACAATGTCCTTTTTAACCAGAGTAGTTTGCACTTGGTTTTTCTGTTTTGAGGCTCGAATCGGGTGTGCATCACTTGGTAGATTGCTGGAGTTTTGAGTCCCTGACGAGCTCCCAGATGCATTATTTTCGAGGGCAAGCACTCGTTTTTTCAGGGACTCAAATTGTTCCATCAGTGCACCAAATTGTAATTTAAGATCGGTGCACTCCTTACATCGATCACAAAGAAAAGAATCCCCGGGTGAGATAGGATTAGCCACCAGGTCGACCCTGGAAAACATACCACAGGTTCCACAACGGATTAAATCATGACTCACCCGTAAATCGCCATCTGCTATTTCCGTGTGAGTCACGATACCCTGTGACGTGTTTAAGGCAGATCTCTTAACTACCGTTATAAAATTAAATAAATATCAATGAAAGTAACTTTAAAAAATTATATTTATAATATTATTAAAATCAAACAGTTACAGGAAAACCTATAACAAAATAATCCAACAATATCTAAATAAATCAAATATTTAAAAGCACTATCCAAAAGTAAACCACTTAACTGAGGAGCCCTGTCTAAGCGCGTCCGCTCACCTCGAATGCCAACGTATATAAACACCTTCTCACCTGGCAACGAAAAACATCTAGTAGAATCTGCCTTACACCTTGGTATCCTACAATAATTTTCTTCTGATTTATTTGCCAGAAGAAAATTTCTGTTGGCCAATTCGCTTCAGCTTCATCTCCTACAGTGCCTCCAGCACCTTCATTAATGTTGTCAGCCTCAACAGTGAGTAGTGTCTTGCAAAGAAAAAATATCGTCACCTTGAATAGCTCTTAGAAGATCATATTTTTGAAGATCCATTCCGCATTGATGCAGGTTTTTTTTTTACTTTTATCCGCTCAGGCCTGGGCAACCCGAGGATTGCTGGCACCCACTGGTATTCCACTGCCTCCTGTGGGTGTGGGATTTGTCCAATCACTTTTTACTTTTATTTATCATTGTTTAAAATTTTATTTATATATTTTTTTATAAATTTTTTATTATTATTTTTAATTTATTCTATTTTTTTAAATATTTTATTATTTATTCATTTTTTGTAATTTTTTTATTTTATTTATTTATTTATTTATTTTTTATTTTTTGCTACTGTTATCTATAAATTTTTATCTTAGTTAATTTTATTTTACTTTTTTTTATTTTTAATTATCTTATTTATTTTATTTTATTTTTTTTTCAAATTAAATTATTAATTTTTTTAAATTATGATTTTATTTATTTATTTTTCCTCTATGCCGGTACCCTAAGTTTGGGTAGCTGTGGGTACGGGATTTGCTGGCACCTACTGGTATAGCACTACCTCTGGTGGGTGCGGGACTTCGCCCTCTTCAGGACGGACAAAGATTGTAATGGTCTATCTTCACTCGGCTAAGGACATGTCTAGTTGTGGCCCACCTCCTCGTGGTGTAGACGGGTACCGGGCACGCTTTCCTGGAGATCGCCTGCCCAGTGGCAAAGAGACCAGAAACAACTAAACAACACGCCAACACATAACATACTCAAACATAACACTACACGTTTCTGGCTGTTGTACAGAGTTTTGTATCATCACAGAATAACATGGCCGAGAAGAACTAATGTATCCCGAGATCATGACTTGCCTCATGCTACTCATGATGGTTCAGTACTAATGACACTTTAACCATTCCTATGTAATTAATTATTTTCATAAGGATTCCTTGTACTTTGTAAGGTTTTGTCTAATTCTGTGTTGTGTTTTGCTTTTTGCCTAGTTTTACTTTCCAATTTTTTTTTCCTTTGAAAATCAAGCACTTTCAGGGTGATTAGGTACTTTGAAAGAAATGGTAAAATGATGCCTGAAATCGGAAAGTCACCGTATTTCATAACATACAGTGAGTCGGAATTATCAAAAGTAAAACAAAACAAATGGGAAGAAAATATATACAGTATATATACATATGTAATAGACAGTAATACAGTGAGATTGCATTATTGTGGTCTGCATCACCAGAGTTTTCTTTTTCGAAACAGCTATACACCAATTAAACTGTAATAAGTGTTTACGGCAAAAATGGGAAGTCAATACACTGTACGAGTTATATGAAGTTCTAAAAGAAGACATGATGACACAGTACTTTGTTAGACGTTTAGCATAAGGGTAATATGGGCTCTGCTAATTAACGTACATAATACTGAAAATAATTACTTCTCGAACTGCGGAAAGGATATTTGAGTCATCGAGAACGAATTACATCAAATAATTTAAGTAAGCCTATACGAATTGAATTTCCTTATATAATTATACAATCAATGATCACTGAATTGTGAATGGAGTATCACTGAATTGTGATACCCCATCCGTTATAGACTATGCAGGTGGTTGCTTAATATGGGGCATGTTTTTCTGGCAAGAACTAGGGCTCCTGGTGCGTAAGGAACAACGTTTCACAGGTGTGTTGTCTACCGGCAGCTGATAGGAGACCACGTGCACCCTGCCATGTTGCATTTTATCCAGGACAGAAACGGGATCTTCCAAGACGCCTTGTCATCGGGCGCACACTGTGCACAAGTGGTTCGAAGAATGCAGTGAACTTTGACTAGCTCCAAATTCGCCTGTCCTCAATTCAATTTAACACCTGTAGGATATTTTGGAAAGAGAAGTGAGGCGTTTGGACATGCAACTGTCATCTATTCCGACACAGTGGAAAACCTTGCAGCGAGCATGGTTACGGATTCCTGCAGATGCCTTCAGACGTCTAGTGGAGTCAATGCCTTGGCGAATAGCGGCTATTATCCTTCCAAACAGGAGAGACTGCTTCTACAGGGATGGGATACACTTAAATAGAAAGGGGGCAAGAATATTTGCTGATGCTATCGAGGCAGTGTTAGGTGGGTCGGAAAACTGCTAGCATGGGGGGGGGGCGGATTCACAGACCAAAAAGGTTAAAAGTAGCCGCAGTCAGAGGTGAATGTGATTCTTGCACAACTTCTATTAGAATAAGTAGCGAGCTGGAGCGAGGGGTGCTGGGGGTTTCAGGGACTGATGGCAGTCATCGTGAAACAGGTGGGTATATGGGATGTGTCAGGGTAACTAGGAATAGGAATAGGTACCTGTATGCTTGCATGTATACCAATACTAGAAGTATAGTAAATAAATTTCATGAATTTGGGATATCAGAGACGTGGTATCACACTGATATTAGGAATGCAGAATTGGAATTTGGGTAGTGCAATGTGTACAGAAAGGATAGACAGGATAGGAAGGGAGGAGTCATGCTGTTAATTAAGAAAAACATGAAATCAAAAGAAGTGCATCCAGTTGATATGGATGAACAGTGCACTGTTGAGTCAGTTTAGTGTGACATAAGCATTGCGGAAGCAAAAATAAGGGTAGGAGTGTGTTATAGGCCTAATGACTCGAATGAGTACAACGAACAATTGTACAGAGAAATAGAGTGGGCTAGTAAATCAGAACGTCTTATAATGGGGGATTTTAACTTCCCAGATATTGACTGGAACTTGTGGATTGGTCACTCACACACTAGTAAGACTTTTGTGGATTCATTGGATGATTGTTTTCTGCAGCAGCATGTTCGAGAGGCAACCAGAGATGATAATACTCTTGATCTGGTTATCATTCTTGATCTGGTATATTAAGAATTTGTATATAAAGGAACCACTAGGTGGCAGTGATCACAGTGTACTGATGTGGGATTTACTTAAAGATATAATTACCATCAGGGGCAGGGCTCCCACTCCTGGGTTTTTCCACCCAGATCTGGGTTTTTTGATTGTCATCTGGGTTGATAGGTTTTTTTCACAAAAATATCTCATTATCTGGGTTTTTTCGGTGATTTTTAATTTTAAGTCAAAATTTATTTTTATTTCTTGTAAATACAATAAAATTTAATACATTTAATAACAGTTTACAATTTTCTTAATTTTATATTCTAACAATACTGATCATAATTTGTAATATCTCAAGTGCTTGTACAAAATACTACAAATGTAAAAGGATTTCAAAGTTTTCGCAGGGTTCTACACTATGAAATTACACTTACATGTTCATATATGTATGTTCATACATGTAAGCATACATGATGGTGTTACTAACATGTATGCGCAGCCTATTGAGCAGGCGGAAGGCGGTCTTTACTGCACAGTCTTTCGTGATCGTTCGTGGTATTATTGCATTATTTGGTGTGATTTTTATATTTATGCGTGTACTACATACAGTGATATAATAAATTTAAATTGTAGTGACTATTTCTATTTTATGTTAATGGATTAGTGATTTATTTTTTATTTTATAGAACATTTTAAATAAGATAACTGCTAATTAGTCATGCCCACAATGTCTGAAACTTGTTCCCCACAGAGAAAGATGAGTAAACGGTGGTATACTCAAAATTTTAGAAATTAATGGTTAGAAGATCCGGAATTAAAGGATTGGTTGAAAGAAGACACTAATGAAAAAGGTGCGTCTTACTGTAATTGTTGTGAAATGAAATTAAAGAATGCCAATAAATCGATGTTACTAGCGCATAAAAATACAGTTAAACATAAAAAAAGTGCAAATGTTGCTAAGACAAGTTCAACGTTAGACACGTTCTTGACAAAACGTAAACCTACGGAGAATGAAGAAGTAGCAAAGGCAGAGTTAACAATTGCTGCACTCATTTCTGAGCATAATATTCCATTTGCGCAATGTGATTACCTTATAGAAGCATGTAAGAAAGAATTTCATGATAACAATATTGCAAAACAAGTTCAGATGAAGGCGGCTAAAGTCTCTTATCTTATACAAGATGGCATAGCCTATCATGAAAAAATATACATTTCTAACATATGCAGAAACAACAAGTTTTCAATGATAATAGATGAAAGTACAGATTTATCTTTATCGCAAGTTCTAGCTGTTGTTGTTAGATATTTTGATATTCAAAAACTTGATGTTGTAGATGTGTTACTTGACACTGTTTGTATCGAAAATGGTACTTCAGAAGGGCTTTATCAAGCTGTAAAAGATCTTTTCATAGAAAAAAAACATTCAAATAAGTAATCTCGTTGGCTTTGATAGTGATAATTGTGCCACTCTGATGGGTAATAAGAGTGGGTTCCAGTCATTGCTAAAAAAGGATGTACCATCAGTATTTATAATGGGATGTGTTTGCCATTCTTTTGCATTATGTGCTAGTCATTCAGTCAAGGTACTACCATCATATCTAGTGGCGCATTATAGCCATAGTTGCTGATGCGCCAATAAAACTCAACCAACCATCATATCTAGAAATATTTATAAAAGATATCTCTTGTTATTTTTCCCGTAGTAGTAAAAGATTAAGCGAGTTCAAAATGATTCAAGATGTTGTAGATACTGCTAAGCATAAAATCCCCAAATTAGCACAAACACGTTGGTTATCCCGTGGCAATGTAATAAAAATTATTATTGAGCAGTGGGATGCGTTAGTTCCTTATTTTCAGTCTCAATCAAAAATTGACAAAATCGATGGTGCAGGGAATATTTACAATACTATGATCACCAAAGAAACTAAGCATATGTTGTTGTTTTTAGGATATGTACTGGAGAAAATAAACTGCCTGAATATTGAATTTCAATCTGAGCATTTCAGATTGCACTTACTTCATTCAATGGTTTCAATTGAGTATAAAAATATTCTTAGTTTTTTCATAAAAGAAGTCATTACTTCGTGCAAGCTGGTTGAAATTGATCCAAGCAATGCAATAAATCATAAGCCTCTGAATAAAATATATTTGGGAGGCCGTTGTATGGCCTTATTAAATTCAACACCGCTTGGTGACAGTGAAAGCAGATTTAAAAATGATTGTTTAAAATTTCTTGTTGAACTTTGTATGGAAATCAGAAAAAGATTTCCTCTAAATGATGATGGAATTATCGCCAGTCTCAATGTTCTTGACCCAGCAGTGATACATGATCGTGCCAATTCGCCATCCATAATTTTCCATTTAGCAATGCAGTTCCCTCACCTTGTTTCTGAAGACAAACTAGATCTTCTAGATGATGAATGGAGATCATTTCGTTTAAATCAAGATTTAGATTTCTCTTACAAAACCATCCCTGAGTTTTGGTATCTGTTACGTAATGTAAAAGATGCTTTAATAATTCTAAATATGAGATTTTATCTAACTTTATGACCAGTTTAACTATTTTACCTCACTCTTCAGCAAGCGTAGAAAGAATCTTCTCCCAAGTAAACCATATAAAAACAAAAGCCACAAACTCCCTTAAACCAGAAACTGTGAAAAATCGACTAATGGCAAAACAGGCGATAAATAGATCTAATCAAAATTGCTATACATGGAAACCTAAATCAGAATTGGTAAAAGAAGTCATACAAGGAACTTGTCATAAAAGATACGAAGAACGTTTGAAAAAATGAAAGAACTTCAAAAAATAAATGTGGAGGGAACTGAATGGGATGAAAATTCTGATTACAATTAAATAAAAGATATTTTTGCATGGTAAGTTTTATCTTATTTGTGTTGCTATACTATATGATGAAAACTAGGTTTTTTTTGGGGTTTATTTAAGTTGCAATCTAAGTTTTTTTTTTTAAATTTGTGAGGGGGAGCCCTGATCAGGGGCAAAGGAAAGGGTTTTTGCTTCCGTAAAGGTGAATACAGTGGTCTCGGACAGTTTTTAAATTTTGTATAGTGGGATCAACTGACGATATTACCAAAAGTAAATTCTAAGTGGGAAGCATTCAAGGAATTAATCGTGGAAGCTACTAAAAGTTTCATACCTATTAAGAAATATTGTTCAAGGTTTAGGCCTAAATGGTTATCAAATGAAATAATGAGACTTGTGACAGAGAATAAATATGCATGGGATGCATATAAATTATCAAGCGACTCAGAAGCCTATGGCAGATATAAGCTAATCTGTAATCAGGTCACAAAGGAGGTTAGGCAGGCGAAGGCAGATTACGAGAAATCTTTGGCAAAGGATGCTAAGAAAAACAGCAAGGATTTCTTTACTTATATAAACTCTAAAAGGAAGGAGATGAATCTAATTGGTCCATTTGATATCGACGGTTCGACTGTTGATGATCCTGCTCAGATAGGAAACAAACTGAATGAGTATTTTGCATCTACGTTCACACATGAGAAGTTATTAAGGTTTGAAAATGGCAGAAGGCTATCAAATTGTAGCAGGGTGCTTAATGATTTTGTAATAACTGAGAGCAAAGTGGAGAAGAAATTGTTGAAGTTAAACATAAGAAAGACACCTGGGGTGGATGGGATCTATCCAGTTATATTAAAGGAGGCAGCAAAGCAACTAAGCAAACCCTTAGCCATAATTATGAGAGCATCCTTGGACTCAGGGGAGGTCCCCGTTGACTGGAGATATGCAAATGTATCCAAAATTCACAAAGGGGGATCGAAGGGTGACACAAGTAATTACAGACCAGTTAGTTTATCTTCTGTTCCGGGTAAAATAATGGAGTCACTGGTTAAAGATGCATTGCAGGATCATCTAGACAAGACTGCAGCAATAATTCAGACACAGCATGGGTTTGTTAAGGGAAAGTCTTGTCTGACAAATTTGATAGGATATTATGATGTGGTCACAAAGGAACTGGATTCAAAAAATAATTTTGATATCATATATTTGGATTCCAGGAAAGCTTTTGACAATGGTATTAAGGGTAAGTTGCTACAATGGATAAAAGGATGGTTGAGTGAGGGAAGACAGAGAGTGGTAATTAATGGGTGCTGCTCTTCATGGACTAATCTTATTAGTGGAGTCCCACAGTGTTCGGTGTTTTGGTCCACTGTTGTTTTGTATATTTATCAATAATATTGATGAAGGTATATCAGGCTTAGTGTCGAAGTTTGCAGATTATACAAAGGTTGGCAGGGTTAATGACAGTAATGGCAGTGAGCTACTGCAACAGGATCTAGAAAATTTAGGCAGATGGGCTAAGAAGTGGCAACTGAAGTTTAACCTTGACAAATGCAAAGTACTGCATATGGGTAGAAGTAACCCCAGAGAAACGTACCAACTGTGTAGTGCTACACTTAAGGTGTTAGAAAATGAAAAAGACCTGGGAGTAATTGTGTGCAGTCAGATATGAAGTTTTCTGAGCAATGCAGACAGGCTGCCAGGACAGGTCATGGGATTTTGTCAATGATATATAGGAATTTTGCTAGCAGGGAAAAGGAGGTGATTGTCCCTCTGTATAAGGCAATGGTCAGGCCACGCCTTGAGTACTGCGTACAGGTCTGGAGGCCTCATTTTAGGAAGAATGTAGATTTGCTTGAGCGTGTACAGAGAATGGCAACAAGATTGGTGAGGGGAATGAAGGGATCCTCTTACCAAGGGAAACTTAAGTTCTGCAAATTGCAGTGGCTGGAGACTAGGCACCTGCGCGGTGATCTGATTGAGGTATATAAGGCCTTGAATGGGTTGAGCACGCTGAATTCTGATGGGATCCTTCCACTTGTTCAGATTACGAACCTAAGGGGGCATAAATTGAAATTAAGAAAAGACAAATGTATAATAGACGTGCGGAAATTTGCCTTTAGCCAGCGGGTGGTTAATTGCTGGAACAAACTTCCATCTGACGTTGTGGAAGGTTATAGGTTAAATAAATTTAAGTAGGAACTGGACAGGATTTGGAAGGAATGGTGTGATTTTTTTTTTTGGCTGATGCTGCATAAGCTCATACACTTGCTTTCTTGCATCACATGCCACTACTACTACTACTACTATTTCAAACAGTGGCGCAACATCATATTAGGCAGCTGGTGAAAATTCAGTGAACACTGAGTAGCTGTAAATGAAAATATTCAAAAAAAAAAATTGCATTACTTGGCTATTATAAAGAAGCCTGATGAAGACAATCTTGATGTCCCCTTCCTCCAGGAGCCATACACGCACAAGAAAGAGGTAAAGGACTATCCTTTCACGTATAAAATAGTTCAGCATGACGGAGATACCCCCTGAGCGTCTTTGATAGTTCGCAATTCTGACCTCACGGTAACAAAGATAACACATCTCTACAATGAATGGGCCGCCTGTGCCCAAATCATCACCCCATTAGGAGAATTGTATGCAATATCATTATACTGTCGACCTGGAGCAGACAATCTCCCTGCAATACATTACCTGCAAAACGTTCTCCATGAGCTCCCCAACGCTAAAGTAATAGTCTGTGCAGATTTTAACTGCAAGTCGCCGGCTTTGCACATGATATTATGATATTAGAGTCCCCCGTAAATGATTACATCTACCCATTTATTTATTTGTCTGTAAATGGCGTGTGTTCTCTCGTCGATTTGTCTGTTTGCTGGACGAAAATCCCCAATTTCTGGGGAAAAAAACTTTGCTATCTAAGTCTGAGACCTACTAACTCAGCCACGGAGTGAAAAAAACCACTAAAGTTCCTCGCGTCATCGACGGGATTCAAACCCGGACCTTTTCCATCCGGTGTGGGGAGGACGGTGACCACACCACTGTGCTACACACGCAGGCTGGCTTGGCACAGTGCAACTTCTGACCAACGTGGTACTCCTAACGGCCAGCGCCTCGAATAGTTCCTCACTAACAATAGACTGGCAATACTAAACCAGCCGAACAATCCGCCCACCTCCTCAACGCATTATGGGAAGCAACAATAGATGTAAGCATTGCCACCCGCTCCATCGCTGGACATATATTTTCATGAAAAGTCAGAGAGGATTGGACAACCTCTGATCACAGAGTTATTACATTTTCCAAATGCACCGTGCTCTTAACAGACAACCCACACCTAGAATAACCGTCAACTGATTCGCCGTTGACAAGGCCAACTGGAAACAATTTCAAGCAGCACTGACTGGCTCTACCCAAACTTTTGACAACGCATCCCTTACCCCGGACCAACACCAACGCGGAATTGTAAACATAATTACAGTGGCTGAAAACGCAACCATCCCCAGGTGCGGTGCCCTGGTGGTGTCCGGAGCTTCAGAGACTACGACACGAGGTAAATACACGCAGGAAAAATTTTCAACGAGCAAGAAGATCCTGGCCAGAGGCAGAGGTGGAGGTCCTCAGACAGCAATGCCGCGAGGTCAGGAATGAATACATTCTGTGCTGAAAATAATTTGGCATTTGGTGGACATGCTAGTAAGATCGATACCGAAGAAAAAATTTGTGGCGTAGTTTTAAACTTGATAAGATTTATCAGCCAATTTGAAGTTGGTATGAAAAATGCTCTGGAATCGCATATTAAACACCACACTAATTATTTATCTCCAGAAATTCAGAATGAATTTATTAATTTGTTAGCAACAAAAGTAGGAAGCGAAATAATTTAAATAATTTAAAATAACTAAATGCAACAACGCATAATATGTTAAGAGTAAGAGTTTTATATCTATATAATATCGGTGTGGATACACCATACATAACTCTTAAGAAAAAACATATGATAGTAGTGTGGGAGGCATCATTTCCTCCGTATCTCATATTGTGCTCGATGATAGGCCAATAGCTTTGAAACGGTGCCATTTCACTTCCACTAAACAACAGATGACCGCTTGTCCGGATAAAGGAAAACTACTCTCTTCTAAATCTCTAACAGGGTGCTTACAATAGAAGGTTGACCAAAGCCTCGGTCTGCCCACTGGCTATGGATACACAGAAAGTAGTTGACCAGCTCGACTTCTCGGTATGTGGGACAGGTAGTCGGATAGGTTTTACGGGTCCCACTGAGTTGCAGATGGTAATCTTTTTATCTTTTAATTCGAGCGTAACAACAGCACTATTGCTTGCTTGAAGGCCATGGGTGCGAACGATGTGTATCCAGTTATGTCTCGTAATGCAGTCGTTATATGGAAATTTTTCGTTTCCATAAAAAGAAGAAATAAAAAAATTCTAAAAAAATTCGGTAAAGAATAAAATTCTATTTAGCGAATTCTAAAAAAATTCGGTAAAAACAAAACATTTATCTCTAAATAGAAAAATTCGCTATAAAGAAGTTTGTTAAACAGAGGTCCGACTGTACTTATTATTAATGTGATTTTACCAATTGTCGAAAAAAGGTGGGTAGCCACGAATTTGCCAAGGACGCCAAAAACCTAGCTACGCCTCTGGGTGCACACACAAGTATATATGCACCTGTTCTTATTCCTAATCGTAGCACAGCCGATGTATTTACTTGTTCCGCGATCCCAGCAGTCTCTGAAATCCTCCGCACCTTTAACTTCCAGGCTGCTGTTCATTCCAATAGAAGCAGCAAGAATCACTTTCACCTCTGCCATCGACTCCTGCTAATCTATTATTCCATGTTACCCCCCACAAGCTTGCATTCTGGGTAAGATGGCAGGTGCCGTTCACAAAAAATCACAGAGTACAAAATTTACACACAAAACACTACATGCACATGACCGGATTTGGCGCAAGCCTCGCCACAAGAAGTATAAAAATGGCTAATAGGAAGAACCCCGGGGTCTGCAACAACTACACTTAAATACTTATACTTATAGCCGTTGACTCCAACGCACAGTCAACCTAATAGCATAATGCTACTACTGATGCCAGAGGAACTCATCCCCTCTCGTGTACTTGTAATAGTTAAATTATCAGGGCAGCCAATTAAGCACAGCCCGAGACACAGAGAGTGAAATCTGAAAACATAGAGAGTTGCTAGCATAATGTATATTATGCTAGTAACTCCTCTCTCGCCACAATCTGAGGTACTGGCAAGGACATGACGCTGCTACCACCATCAACTAATAGCTTGAGGAAAATCTGCCGATATTTAAGCCTACTTCGGACGAGGAGAGGTACTGTTGTCCAAGCTGTATTATTATTATAATAATTATTATAATAATAATACAGCTTGGACAACAGTACCTCTCCTCGTCCGAAGTAGGCTTAAATATCGGCAGATTTTCCTCAAAAACTGCAAAATGAGATATCTTTGATAACAATCCTGAGAAGCTCTCCAGTGACATTCAGCACAGGGCTTTTTAACCGTGAATAATCGTCAGAAAACTGATTTCCTGCAAGACTTACTTCAAAAAGCACCACGGTGTTTCGATGAAAACATGTATCCAAAATCTAAAATCGGTTCCCTGGTGGTCAGAGTAATTAGCAAATCTCTGCTTCTCTGTAAGGGGTGCAAAGAAAAATTTACGGAGAAACCGAAAAATATACCCACATAAAACAGCAGCACAGTACAAGGAGAGATATATTGCATTTCGGATAGAATACACAAACGAATTGTATCATGCCAAACAAAATTTCTGGTGGAAACGGAAGGCAATAAAAACCCTTGGCAATTAATTCACAATCTCGTAAGGAACAAAGTAGAGTCCATAAATATCATAAATTACATCGGTTCCGAGATGCTTTTCTGGGAAGAAACAAATTATTATATTAGGGTCTCCCGTAAATGGATACATATACCCGTATATGTGTTATGAGTGTAAATTGCGTATGTTCTGTGGTCGATTTGCCTGTTTTGCTGGACGAAAAACCCCAGTTTCTGGGGGAAAACCTTGCTATATACGCCTGAGACCGACTAACTCAACCACGGAGTGAAAAAAGCCCATTAAAGTTCCTCACGTCATCGAAGGGATTCGAACCCGGGCCTTTCCCACCCGATGTGGGGAGGACGGTGATGATACCACTGTGCTACACACGCAGACTCTGGAAAGAGACAATAAGATTCTGGATAAAATAATCTACCAACGATCCCGATCTTGGCACTAAATTGCAACCATCCATGAAAATCAGCACTACTGTCATTTTCCCCAGAAGAGCCCATCGCTCAACAGGAGGTTGCATTAGTCATATTTATGGCTAATCGAAAAGCACCCAGATCGGACTTCATCGAGAAGGGGGAGTCCACAAACACCTTTTGGTCTGCTGCACCCGATAGGTATTGAACAGCACAAGTATTCAACACCTATCTTAAAGAAGGCGACTTTCCTGCACGTTGGAAACATGCAACCCTCAATCTTCTATCCAAAGATCCAAACTATCCTACTGGAACAGCCAAAGTATACCGTCCAGTCATCTATTACCGATATTAGGGAAAGCATTTGGGAGATTACTTCCCATCTGCCTCCAGCCGGTTGGGAAAACCAAAGGATTCAACGGCCCACCACTTTGGATTCAGGCCAGGGGGCTCCACTATTGATGCATTACTGAAAATCACTCAGCTAGAAGATAATAGATTTTAAAGGAGTTTTTGATACACCATGTGGTGGTTGTGGGTCCTGAGAAGAGCCAGGGAACTTGGCTGCCCCCTCAATATCTTCAAATGTCTTGCAGACTACTCCTTCAGCAGAACGTTTGCCATCAAAACAAAATGTCATAGCCTCACTCCATCTCCCCTGTCACCCACCGTTATTGCACTACTTCCAGTGGATGCGGGATTTTGTGCACATAAGCACATATACGACAATAGAACCAGGCCGATTTCATCGTGCCTGGGCACGAGCACCGGGCGGCAGCTGCCCAGGTGTTGGCTGCTTCCCGGTGCGAAGTGGCCTAGAATTTCTACTCCATCACAGAGAACAAAGGTGCAGATGGACTATTGCCTTGGAACCACCATGATACATGCACACGCGCGAAACACACACACACACAGACACGCGCGAAACACACACACACCATAGTATGGTGGGATTTCCCATTCTACGCAGCTCTCATATGCACTACTTCCAGTGGAAGTAGTGCATATGAGAGTGCCTGGTTCAGTTGAACTAATTATCGTGTAGGGCCCTCCTCGTGCAGCTATTGAAACCAGAGCCGACGCCGTCCTGAATGAACAGTATTTCGGCTGAAGAGAATAAGTTGTCAATCTCTACAAGAATGTAAAGAAAACCAGAAAACACTCCTATGCTTATATTAACAGTAGAAGGAAGGGGTTGAATCACATTCAGCCATTTAATGTCTACGGGTTAACTGTTGATTACCGTGTGAGGTTGCGGACATATTGATTATGTATTTTGCATCTACATTCACACATGAGGAATTCTTTAGGGTAGGGAACTCCAGAAGTTTATCAAACTCTAATCAGGATCTACATTACTTTGTGATAACTGAAAGGAAAGTGGAATTGCTGAAGATAGACATGAAAAAGGCATTGGGGTGGATCGAATCTCTCCAGTTCTATTAAGGGAGGAAGCATAGGAGGTAAGCAAACCCTTATCCAATTATAAGAGCACAATTGCATCCAGAGGAGGTCTCTATGGACAAGATATGTCCATAGGCTGCACCAGAGGCTGGTGCCCCGCTTGGCTCAGCATTTTTAGGGCGCATTCGACCGGTTATGTATTTTAAAATTGCTTCATATTTCATTTAATTACAGTCGGACCAGTGTTTAACGTATTTCTTTATAGCCAATTTTTTGAATTACTTTTGATAATTACAGCCACTGCCCGACTTACGTAAGTAGAATTTTTCTTTCCCTGCATAGTTGGTTGTTCACTCTTATTTTCTTAATCCAGTTCCACCTTGGTGTTGTTTTAACAAGAAAATGGTCAGATGCACATTCGGCTCCTCTGTAAACCCTGACATCTTTCAATACGTATGTCTCTGAATGTTTTGAAATAATGTAATCTATAACTGATCTAATTTGTCTTGTCTCCTGCGACCAAGTATATTTATGGATATCTTTGTGTTGAAAATATGTGTTGTTTATTCTCAAGTCGAACTGTTCACAAAGCTTGAATAGTCTTTCCTCTCTTTCTCTCCTAATCTTCCAATAACTTTGCTATTTTGTTCAGTTCCTACTCTTGCATTGAAATCCCCCCACTTAATAACATCTCTTTGTTCTTAGGGCTTTTTTCTATTAGTTCTCTCAGATATTCCAAAAATTCATCCTACAAAGTATCAAATGTGTCATTAGTCCGGGCACATATTTCCAAAATACACATTTCTCTCCCATACATTGTCAAATACAATGAGATCATTCGTTCAGTAATAAATTGCCAGTGTTTGATGTTATGTCTCAATTTCTTTTTAACTGCAATAGAAACTCCTGCTCTTGCTCTTTCAGTCTTATCGACTGCACTCCAAAAATGGCAGTATTCTCTCATTATTTCCTCTCCATATCCCTTTTTCTTTGTCTCCGATAACACAACGATGTCTAAATTTAATTTTTGCAGTTCATCCGGAAGAAAGTTTATTTTTGTTGAAAGACCTTGAATATTCCAGCATCCCAAAATCATTCTACTTTTCCATTTGCCGAGTCGTTTCCGAAAGCGCAGTCCGTTTTCATATCCATTTGTAGATCGTTTAGCATTTTTGTATTTTTTTACACTGAACGAACAGCTAGCCCGTTGCAGCAACCCACAACCTGGAGGACCAGGTATCTCTCTTAGTCTGGCCCCTACCTTTTGACCTGTCCGGCTTGGGATGCCCTACCAGTAGCTAAGCTACCGCCGACTTATCCGTGTCATTGGGACACGCAAGGCCCAAATCTGGTATACTGCACCACCGCTACAAGGTGCAGTATAGCAGAGTATACATGATGGAGAAAGTATATACATGTATATACACTGGTGTTCAAGTAAAGTGCATCACCTAGGAATTACACATTTCTAACCCTTTTTCGCGGTGGTATGTTACATTAATAAATAAGATATTTATTAATGTAACATACCATCACGAAATAAAATAGTTAAGGCAAAGCTATGTAATATTTGACAAGTGTTCTTAAAATATTCCAAAATGAGCATTTGCAACCTTTATACAACAGTTTTGGTAAACATGACAATTGTGGTTGAAATGTTATCAGAAGCCTTCAATTTTCTTCAGTTTATCATTTAAAATGGAAAACAAAATGAAAAGTTCAGCAGGTGCAAACTAATATTTAGTCGAACCGCCTCTGGCCCTGATGACAGCAGCACACCGTCAAGGCATCGACAAAATCAATTTCTGTAGCTAATCAACTGATAGTTCGTGGTTCCAAAGAAACGCGAATTATGGCTTCCTGACGTTCACAAAGGGTCTTTGGTTTCTTTCTGGCAACTGCAGAATCCACACGATGCCAACAGTTCTCTATAGGATTCAGGTCCGGGCTGTTTCCTGGCCAGCTTAGGTAATGGACTGTTCTTGAAACCATTTTTAAACCTGTAACAAATGTAAATACATTACTGACGAACCCCTAATGCAGAAATGAAGTTAAAGTAACTACAGAAGTGCCTACTTATACTTTTCGCCCGATGACAAGTTGCAGAGTCGTCCTGAAAGATGCAGTTACTTGGCAGGTTGAAATGGTCTCTAATGTTTGGCAGCAATTTGTCTCCCAATATAGCCAGATATCCATTGGCATTTACCAAACTTTTTATAAACTGCAGTGTCCTACTCCGCGATACGAAATGCACCACCATATCATTTGGCTGGTGGGGAATATCACTGTAGACACCATACAGTCTGGATGGTGTTCTTCACTACGTCTACCGCGAATCGTTTAAAAAAATAAATTTTCTGTTTATTTTTTTAAAAGATTGTCTCCCATCAGAGCCATGCAAATTGAGTTTCTTCTCATCCGAGAAAATAACTGACTTCCACTGCTAGGGGATCCATTTGACATGCTCCTTACACCAAATTAATTGGACCGTTTTCATTTTTTGTGTGGGGAAGGGTTTCTTCTTAGGATGATGGGCTACAAGTCCATTTTTGAAGAGGCGTCTTCTGATTATTACTGCACTTGCTACCACTCCTGTGTGTTCTTCCCATTCTGTTTTCAGCTCAGACAAAGAAGCTTTACGGTTTTTAAGGCATAAGCGCTTCAAAACGCGGTCCTGTTTTGGCGTAGAGACTCGTTTGCGTCCGGTTCCTTTTTTCCTATCAGCAGAACCAGTATTCTTGAGTTTGGAAAGAAATCTACTCACTGTAGACTGATTACAAGACACTCTATAATCAATATGACAGGAAAAACATCGTTCCTCATGTAAAGCAACAATAGTACTCTTTCTTCGTGACGTCAACTGCTGGTAACTCGCCATCCTGACACCAGCAAGAATGATTGCAATTCTTGCAGAGCGCGCTTATATAGCTGAAAGTAACAGTGGATGCAATATTACGTCATCACCTACGCGTGTCAATCTTATCTGATGCAATCTGTAAGAAATATTGCTATATACTTACGTTATTCGGACGAAAATTACAATTTTAAGGGGTGAAACACTTCCTTTGAACACCAGTGTATATATATTTGCTAACATTAGTATAATAATTTAGGATCTCCAATAACATTGTTTAATTAAACGTTACGCGATCGCAATATCCATTTTAGAAATTTTATTAGAATTCTGCAATGTCTTTTATTTTGTATACTCAAGCAGTATCTAATGCGGAACATACACTGAGTGATCACTGAATTATGACAACCTACTTTTTTTTTTTTTTTACTTAATACTTCGTGGATCCTCCTTTTGCCCTCAGTACAGCAGCTATCCGACGTGGCATTGATTCAACAAGATGTCGGAAGCGTTCGGGAGGTATGGCCATCCAAGCTGTGCGTAATGCGGCTAGCAATTCAGGTTTGGAGGTGATTGGTGTATCCAGATGCCTGATATGTCTTTCCATAGTGTCCCACAGGTGCTCTATGGGATTGATATCGGGGGAGTTCGGAGGCCAGTCGATATGCTAGAAGTCAGAACTGTGTTCCTCAAACCATTCCTGCACATCAAGTGCCCGATGGTTCAGCCCATTGTCATCTTGGAAGACACCATCGCCATTCGGGAAAAAGTGTAACATAGCGGGGTGTACACAGTTAGCAAGCAGTTGACGATAGCAGAGACCAGTGATACTTTGTTGCACATGCACCAGGGGTTCAAGTTCCTGCCAGTGAAACATGCCCCACACCATACAACCGCCTCCACCGGCCTGCACTTTTGATACTATGCATGATGGATGAAGAGCCTCATGTTGTTGACGCCAAATCCGTACACGACCATCCACGGTGTGGATTAATTATAACGTGACTCATCCAGCCAGCACACCTTCTTCCAGTCTGCTAATGTCCAACTTGTATTCAAGTTGGACATTAGCAGACTGGAAGAAGCTGGTACAGCTTATACGTGCGACGCATGGTCATGCCAGATGTTGTTCTGGGTTGGCCCATGTTGTATCGGGTAGTCAACTCTTCAACAGTGCTGTGCCTGTTCGCCTGCAGGAGTCGTCGGACCCGGCTCTCACTTCTAACATCAACCTTTCGCTGACCTTTGCAATTTTGCCGTCGGGTCGTTGTTTGACCATTTTGACGCCAGTCCTGGTACGCAGGCTCTCGAACACCCCACCAGTTCAGCCGTTTGGGAAATCGAGGCACCAGCTCGTTGAGCACCCACAATATGTCCTTTATCTAAGTCCGATAAATCCTTCCTTTTATCCATCGCTCGGAATTTTATTACCTACTGAACCATTGATACCTTATCTATGCTATGTAGGTCGACTAACTCCGCACTATCGTACCTCACGTGGTCAACGGTCGCATTCAGTTTTCATAGGGGCGGTCATAATTCAGTGATTACTGAATTATGAATTATATATAAAAAAAATATTACATCACCATTAAAACGATCCAGAAAATGAACTAAATAAGATCTCATTAATATTTATATAGACAATTCTTGCAAATGAATTTAAAAAAAAATCATTCTGCAGCAGTGAATTACAATTGTTGAGTTCACGCAGGCACCGGTTATGTAATGCTACCATAGAGGACAGAAGACAGGACATAGGCTGTCCTCTGTGAAATGAAATGAATGGCCAGCTTCGCCTCAGAGGAGTCATCCTTTGGGGCAGCTCGTGCAGTTGCACTTTAGCTCTGAGCTTGGGGGAAAAAGAAAAAGTGAGTTATAAAAAACGAATAGTTCCCCCAACGAATGGAATGCAAAGAAATTCACTTATTTTGACTTTATTTCTAGGTTTATTATTAGTATAGCTATATGGTGTAAGGAAGCCTGAGGCTTATGCTGCATCAGCCAAAAAAAAAAAAAAATTCCCCGAGTTACCTTGAGAGAGAGAGAGAGAGAGAGAGGAATCACCAAGAAAGAGAAGAATGATGATATCCAGCTCGGAACCCTGGGTGTGCCAAGCCCATACTCACCAGATGTGAGCCACTGGGGTTAATTAATCAATAAGTCATTATTGCCAAGACTCTACACAGTGGCTTGCCCTGATACTACCAATCCAATGAGATGAGCGCTTACATAAAATATAAAATACCGTATTAAAAAAAAAATAATTTCGATATACAGTATACGACTCATAGCATTTCGATATACGACTCATAGCAGTCTTGAAGAACAGAAAAATAAGATTCAACGGTGCGAAATTATCGTGGTTTGCTGCTGACTGATAAAGTTACTGTGCAATTGGAACTAATACGCCTCATTTCACAACTTCAACACAAAACTTTAGAAATGAGCAGTATCCAACTGGTAGTAAACCACTGCTATATGTTTTAGATAACAGGAAAAATACATGGTACGCATGCGTAGTTTATTACGGAAAGGAATGAATAAATAAGCAACTCTTTCATTGATGCTAAGTTTGTACTCCTGATTTGAGAACTGAAATTAAAGAGAAAGTACAAATAAAATCTAAATAAACACAAACAAGTAAATAAAAAAGCTCGCTATAAATTTACCAATGGCACGTTATTTGCTGATTATTTGCCTCATGGTATTGTAGCCAATCAGATTTAAACCCGCATTATTTCAAATAACCTGGGTTGAGGTTAGACCGTTAAATATCTGATAGTGTTGAATGAGTGCTACTGCTGTATGTCCATTTAAATAGATAGTAGTGGTTGATTTTGTATTGAGTTTTTGCAATTTTATTTTGAAAATGGTAAGTGGTTTGTGCATTTTTTTTTTTTTTTTGTGAGTTGATTAAAATTGGATTAATAAGTATGATCAAGGAAATGTGAAGAATTCCGAAACATGCAGTGCATTTAGTAACGGGCTAAATGTATTTCGTTCATCGGTTTTCTTTTACAATTATTATTATTTATTTTATTATTATTATTATTTTTTTCCTTTTGTGTGCGAGTTTATAAACTCCTTGTTTTAAGTGAAACGTTTGCAGATAGTTGAATTGTTTTTCCTTGCTACAACAAAGAAATGAGTAAGATTGGCCAGTGGATGTAGTGGGGGGCGGGTGTATAGAAGTTGGGAAGGGGAGAATGACTGTGTATATTAATTACATATCGGAAATTTGTTAAAACTTTTATTTTATTCAATTTTGAGATTAGAAGAACAATTTATTTTAATAACAACGAACAACCCCCCCCCCAACCCTATCGAACAACCCACTTGCCCCTCCCATTGAATTTTTTTTTCTTTGACTACTGATTGTGGTAATGAGCACTTAAAATACACGAATAATGCTGGGAGGGGAAGAATATCAATAATATATGGTATACAGTACTCTGAATTTATGTAACTATTTTATTTCTTTATGTATGATTATAGTGAATTTTAAGGAATAAAATTCACTTTAATCGTTTTAATTAATTAAAAGAAGTCAACTAGCGCGAATTAAATTCTGCGTGGTCTTCTGTTATGTATTTAGGAAAAATCGGAATTGCAAAATATTAGTACTACATTGCATATTTATTTGAATTTAATTTTGCTGTTCCATATTCGAAGTTGGATGAATTTAAAGTATCTTCAAAGAGCATGACTTGATGAACTCCCTTGAAGGGGATAGTCGGGTTATGTCAGACCCCTCCTTCGAGCCAAGAACGTAATGACTCTTAATCCACAAAAATAAAGGGTATGGACTTTCTACGGAATGGGTTAGTTCCCCAGAAAATAATTTCCAACTAATTTCATTTGCGACTGTTAATTAATATCCCCCTCCCAAATGAGTTCACTTGAAAGGGTGATATTAATTCTTAATAATAAAATTGTAATAATTTAGTTTCGCGAAAGAACCATTTGTTGAAAGTTGCCAATATTATAACATGTTAAATTCTTACATTTTATAAACATTAAAGAAACTTCGCATTTCATACTGTTTCTGCTATAAATTTAATTCTATTACCTAGAATTTGCCTGTAGTTACATTTTTGAAAATGCCTTCTACGTTTGCATATTAAAATTACTTAAGCAACTTTTTTTTATAAAAGTGCTTGTGAACGTTGTGTAATTGGACATACTTTCCATAAAATATCGAGTGATTATATTTATAAAATATCAGGCGATCACTTTCATGTAATTCTTGGTGATACTTGCAAGCTAATGCCAGAAGGGGGTTAGAATTAGTTATAATAGAAATATATGTACATTTTGAATAACTGTTACATTGGTGGTTGAATGGAACCAGATTCAAAATTTGGAACTTGATTTACAAACAGCTGTGAAACCAAGTTTCAAATAAAATTATACCAATTGTATATACAATTGGTATAAAAAAATGACAACTACAGTCAGACTTCTATATAATGAAATCGATCGTCCCCTTGAAACATAGTAAGGTGGGAAATAAGAGGGAACGAATAAATTAAAACAATTAACTTATCAATACATATATATTAAGAAATGACTACTTACATGATGTTCACAATATATTAGTACATTTTTAAGAATTATGTTGCAAAATGTTTTGATTATTTTTTGTTGTACACTGGATTCTACTGTTCATAAAAATGTTTGCATTTGTTTAAACACTCACATATATTTCCTGTTACATTTTATTCCTGCTGAGGGCCTTGATGCAAAGTTTCAAATACTGCCGTGTCTTGTTTTGAAGATTTTTAATATTGGCCTCATTGTTGATGTTGTCACTAGTTCTTTTTAATATGCTCAAATGTTGGAGTCACTTGTATATTCAGCTACTATGACATTATTATCAACTCCTAAAAATTCATCAAGAACAATTTCTCCACTAATCAAACCTTGCTTGGAATTCTTCCCAAGATTGAACAATGTCATGTAGAAGTTCATCGCTGTTAATTGGCATTTTAGCAAAGCCTGCTTTTGCGAAACAAAATTAATCTTTGTTTCCATCACATCTCGACTCCACACTTTTGCCAAATCTGATATGCACATAAGGTACTTCTCTCTTCAAGTGAAGATGCCTTATACTGGCATCAACTCCTCCACAAACCATCCAACAACCAGCTCCTGGTCACTTAAAAAGTTCCAGCCTGCTTCTCTGAGTCAAATTATGGTCCTTCTTCTCCAAGTAGGATCTGCTGACGATGTGTGCTCTGTTTGTGGGATTTTTGATGTCATGCTAACCTAACCCCTTCTGGCATTAGGATTGGTACTTGTCATGTGGGCGTCATATGGCACTCCCCGTGACTTTCTGATGGGACCAGTTCCTTTTCCTTGTTTCCATCTCTAGCAGCCCCTTCTCCATGCCTTGTTTTTTTTTAACTACTTTGGGCCCCACCGTTCTTCACTATTTTCTTACTCACTCCTTCCATTTATTTTTTTTATTTTGTCTGTCAGGAAGCTCAGGCAACCCTGGCAGAGACCAGCCGGAGTATAATGGGCAGCCTGGCTTGCTTCCCAGTGGTGGGCAAAGTGGGGTTCTACTAGGGACCCTGCAGCCAACAACCAGAGACAAAACAACACCATTCTGACACAAACCAGACACTACACTTTTCTGGCTTTTACAGAGGTTCTGTAATTCTTCACAAAGTACCATGGTGCAGTTGTGGGGAACTGCTGGTGGCACCTTCCTCAAAACACTATGCAAATCTATAACAGAATCTATAGGTTGGCTGGTTTCTATTCTTAGTATAATTTTTTTTTCTTCAGTATGTGCTTTTGGAAGTGCGTTTTCAAATCCTTGGTCCATTGGCTGCAGTTTACAAGAGGTATTGAGGGAAGATTGAGTTTTGAAATTACCAAGTGAAGGTGGACAGGGCAGTTGTTGACAACCAATTCGATTTTTGTTTTCTTTTGTCATCTTTCTATCAATTTAAAATCCACTGCTCAAAAATTTCACTTGTCATCCAAGAGGTGTTTTTTTTTTTTTTTTTGTAGTAGTTGTAGTCCAACTCTAAATGACATTACTCCTTTGAAACATCAGGGTTGTTTACCTTTTGCCTATTACCAAAAGCATCAATTTTTCATTACCAACCAAGACAGCCTTCTTAGATTGCAACTCCACCTACTTTCATGAGAAATAACTTTTTTGAGTAGCATACTCCATAGTCTTTTCTTTTATTAATGACACTGATATTGGCATGTTTTGGTCTTGAATCAACTTCATCCATTTAAACTGTTTCTTCTACATCTTCATACAAGCATAATTTTTCTTTCTTCTGACTGGGTCCTGTTTTCTTAAACAGTTTTTGCTGACCCACTGCTGGGAAAAGGCCTCTCCCAAAATCTTCCATCTTTTTCTATCCCATGCCGTGGTTGGCAGTTTCCTCCTGCAGGGCTTTATGGGCACCACTAAATTGTAGAATGTTTTAGCTCTTAAAAGCTAAAGGGATTAATTCTTAATCCTTTTAGCTGTTAATTTGTATTTTCTTACAGCATCAGCTTTATTGCCTAAAGGCCAGTGGTGTGAAAAATGTGTACCCAGGTCTCTTGGAATCGGTTCATTATATGGAAATTTTTCTTCATTATACAGAGACAATTTTCAATGTAATGACCAGGGGGAAATCAAAGTTTTCTACATAGAAAAATTTGCTGTATGGAAGTTTATTAGAGGTCTGATTGTATTTAAGAAATTATTTTTGGTTTCTACTCCAGGATGACCACATGGCCATAGGAATTTGCCAGATAGAATGAAATAAACAGCACTGTATTTAGTCTCACAGGCTTGGATCGTGGTCAGTCAGGGAGTGTACTTGTGTACCCCTTTGTGCTTGGCTATGGCTGCCTTTCATAATGCAACAACATTAAACTACACTTACAAACCTATAAAAAGTTTTCAGTTTTGTACTTGTGACCTGCAGTGTGCATTAAGCCATTGGTATTGTAGAAAGTGAATGTCAAAGAGAAAATATATTAAAGTGTGGCATTGGAGGCAAATTGCTGCTATGGATGAAGGGGTGGTTGAGGGGAAAAGACAGTGGTAATCAATGGACACTGCTCATCGTGGACTAATGTTATTAGTGGAGTCTCTCAGGGTTCAGTGTTGGGTCCATTATCGTTTTCTGTATTTATAAATGATATTGATAATGGTATATCAAGCTTAATGTCCAAGTTTGCAGATATGAAGGTTGGCAGGTTGATAGAAGGTTGATAGCCTAAATAGTGTCCTTGGCAGGGTTGTCAAGGACACTACTGACACTATGCTGCTGCAACAGGATCTGGAAAGGTTGATCAGATGGGCTGAGAGGTGGCAAATGAAGTTTAACATTGACAAATGTAAAGTACTACATATGAGAAACAGCAACCCCAGAGCAACGTATCAACTCTGGTACTACACTGACAGTGGTAGAGAATGAAAGGGACCTGGGGGTGGTTGTGCAGGCAGATATGAAGCACTCTGAGCAGTGCAGACGGGCTGCAAGAGTAGCTCATGGTGTATTGTCAATGATATATAGGAATTTTTCTAGCAGGGATGAGGAGGTGATTATTCCCTTGTATAAGGCAATGGTCAGGCCACACATAGAGTACTGTATACAGGTCTGGAGGCCTCATTTCAAGAAGGATGTAGAGCTGCTGGAACGAGTACAGAGAAGGGCAACAAGATTAGTGAATGGAACAAAGGGGTACTCTTAGGAAGAAAGGCTGCAAATTGCAGTGTCTGGAGACTAGGCACCAGCGAGGTGAACTGATAGAGGTGTATAAAGCCTTGAATGGTTTGAGCATGCTTAATGCTGTTCAGATTCTTCCTCTTGCTCAGAATCATCACCTGAGAGGGCATAAATTCAAATTGAGGAAAGACAGATGTAGGATAGACATGTGGAAATTTACCTTTAGCCAGCGGGTGGTTGGTTGGTGGAACAGACTTTCATCCCTTGTTGTGGAAGTTGATAGCCTAAATAAGTTTAAGGCTCAGCTGGACAGGTATTTCGAACGAACAGAGGGGTGAAGTGGAAGTGGTTGTTTTTTTTTTTTTTTGGGCTGATTCTGCATAAGCTTGCATTTCTTGCATCAAATGCCTCTACTAATGTTAATTCTAAAATTTTCTTGCTGACTGCGATATTTAGATATGGTTGTTTGAGCAAGTTCCATCCCTGAAATCTTCAATTTGCGTCAAACTGGATTCTTTAGTTTGTTGTGAATAAGGTAATTTAGTTTTACTGAATAATCAAATGATTTTGAGTGCTGATTTATATTTTGTCCTTAAACAAATCGAAGTGTTTAACTTCAAGATGACATATCATCATCTAAAGTCCAACTAGATTTAGGAACTGACTTGTTGTGAGAAGGAGCTACTGGTCACAGTTTGGAATGCAGTTTAGGTTACTGAATCTTTCATCTTTATAGATGAAACCCCAATGGTTTTTGCTGTACAAAAGTCTTCACAATATTCTTTGTCATATCAAAAAAATTTTTTTTCTGTTTATACTCTGATACAACCAAACGGTCAGAGGAGTTCACAAGATGGACAGAATACAAGAAACAGCACCGTATTTAGCAGTCACGGGCTTGAACCCTGGTCACTCAAGGCACGTGTACTTATGCATCCGTGCACCTGACCACTAGGCTACGGCAACATTGGCACTGTAGTGGTGTATGTAATTTCTGTTCATTCAACCTTGCAAGTGTCATCACTGCACCCAACATATTTGGGGTATACAGTTTATAATCTCATTTTGTTAACATGCAAATCATGTTCCTTCTTGATTGTAGAAATTGGTCTTTTATATTGTTCAGTTACATATGTGTGAAAAAACTTGTATTCATGCACCAATGACACCACTCACAAATATGCCATTTGTATAGAATGAATTATAGGAACAAACAATTGACTTTAAGATATTATATTAAATAAATCTTGCTAATTTCATCTATAGAATCTGTTATGGTATTCCATGGTGGTAAAATCTGCAAAATGCTCTTCGAACAATGTTCTAGTCCCACGGCTCAGTGGGGAGGTGCACGATGACCATGAAGGGATTCAGATGGTCTAGGATGGACACATAACCTGGACTGTTCAGGGAGTTTTAGATGTACTAGACCATTACTGGCAATCCACCTGCCTGAACAGTTCCTTGTTGACATGACAGGTGGTGTGGTTCTACCAGATATGCACTCTCCCATCCACTCAAAATAACTGGAAATGGGACTCATCGGACCAGGAGACTAGTCTCAAATCATCTAAGGTCTAGTGCTCATGTTCTTTTGCCCAGTTGAAGCTTAGAGTCCTATGTCATGGTGTTAGCAATGGGACTTTTGTGGGTCAGCAGCTCCCACAACTTATTGCAGCTAATGATCACTTGGTGGTGTTTCTGGCACCTCCTCTTTGAAGTCTGCAGTGATTTGTGTCACTGTCGCTCTCTGGTTGGCTGAAACAATGAAAGGTGGACGTCGATGGTCACATTCATCCACCACCTTTCTATGCTTGCAGTGCTGTCTGCGATGAGATGTTATTCCAGAAATGGCATATTCCTGATACTGTTGAACAGGTATATGCCACTTTCTGTACTATCTCTGCAATAGTGACCCATGCATCAGCACCCACCATCATCCCTTTTAAAGTCTGTTATTAATGTTTATCCATACTGACATCAAATTACCATCTGGGAATGCAGTGTACTTATATGCCTGCCAAGCTGTGGGTTTGTCCACTAGTGAGGGGTGACAGCATAGTGTTGCCCAGAACCAGGTATCCCATGAATTCTGTCCTTTCAGTGTCAATTTGGCCCTGATTGTCAGCACTGCTTATGTTTCACATTTGTAGCAGATAGAGTAGATACCTTGCTGAATAAACAAACTTTTCATCAGTAAAAGTAATACTTTGCACAAGGCGCTATCAATTAGCATGACTTGTAACAGCACTGGGGCTGAACGACTGCTGCTACTGGCCATGTTGGAACAACAATAATAGAAAACTAACAAGATGCAAGTTTAAATAAAATATTTGACCTGAAACATTGATAGCTATTCTGGATGTGAGTTTATTGTACTTGGAAATCCAAGTGTATGACTGTCTCTTTAGTTTGGGGTTCTCAATAGTGAACTTATCATCATAGGGGTTTGTTATGTGCTCACTTATTAAAGGAGATTTTATTGAACAAGTGGAAAATTCCACTTGTCAGCAAGACTCAATCTGAACATTGGCCTTTTGTTGATCTGATCTGATTTTTGAAGTTTCACTGCTGTTTCATTAAATTCTGGTAAATGCCATCACTAAGAAGTAATACAGCTAATTCAGATGCTGACTTCATTTTTTTTTTTTCCCCCTCTAAGCTAGAGTGAAGTGATGGTCTAGCACTTCTAATGTATATATGATCACATCCCTTTTGATGTGGTATTGGTGTTCAATATATGTTTGTTTAAAATTGTGAATATCAAAAAAAATCTGTGGGATGGGACTTGGGACCTTCCCTCAGTCCCAAACTACTTATCAGGTGTATTTCAAGGCATAGACAAACCAGGTTGCTTGTCTGAGGTGCATTTATACTAGGGAGGAATTGGATCATAATCTACTGTATATGTTGTATGGGCAGTAATGCTAAATAATTTGCTTGGCCTATAGTTATTGGACTGTGCTAGCAAACATGACTTCAGTATTTCAGCCTGGATGTGTAGCAGCAAGACTTAGCCATGTGCTACACTGTGTAATCCAATCAATATTCAACAACAAGCTAAGTAGAAACTTGTTGTGATGATTCATTTCAGTATTTTGAATTAGGGTTTGTTAGTGTAATTTTGAATGCATTTCAATAAAAAAGTCAAATATAAACCTATCTAATTCAAACTTTTTTATATAAAAAAATCTTATATTTGCTACATCTTTCAAGATGTAAGAACATATCATAATTTGAGTGAACTAGAAGCTAACAAATTCATGTTCACAATTACCTGTACCTCATCAAAATTTGAGATTTTTAGGGCAACTGGTGAAGCCTTGGAAAGTCCCCAAAACTATATAATAACTAGTCAATTTTTTAGTCCCTTGACAAGAATTGATAAATGTTGTATAGGCACTCACAATTGCCCTATACTTAGTGATTTACAAGAAAATTAGAAAATGACAGTAGATAATGTAACATTTAGTGAAAGCAATTATTTAGAATTGCTTTAGTTGCAAAAAAATTATCTGCATCAATAGTAAGCCTAAAATTTAATGAGTTAAAAAAAATTACAATTAGTCAAATAATGGCAGTTATTCCAGATGTAAGGGGAAAAAATGGAAAATGAAGGTATAATTAAAAAACCCTGCTCTTCTGTAAGACACTTGGAAAGACATAAGTGCTTTTTTGTCTTTGATACACAAGTTTGGGTTAGATAATGCTGCCAGCAAAAAAAAAAAATAACATTGAAGAAGTCCTTTTCCTTAAAGGAAAATGATTCCTTTAGAACCTGACCTATATATTCCTTGTGCACTTATTTCATAATCTTCATCCACTGATTGGATGATGCATACATATTTATAATGGTTTGATTTTCTTGCATCACCAATAATATCAATAAGAATAAATGTTCCAGGTGTAATGTCTGCAATGTTTCTGGACTTCTGTAGTCCACATCAGGTGTATCTACACCACACACATTGGCAAGGAACTGGTCAACTGTTTCATAATCTCAATTGTATAGATGGTTTAAGTCTTCAATCTCCTTGTGTCACTTTCATTTGTTTTTTTCTCTCCACAACCTGTTCTTTTGACTTGCTGCTCTCTTGGATGCCAGTCTGTTTTGTTTTTTTCTCGAAACTTGGTAGGTTTTTCCTTTATACTTAACTTAGATAAAATCCCTGTGCTTAACTTCTCCATAATTCAACTGTCTTAATCTTGGGATTCCTTTTTGTACATCACTAGGATTTTATGGGGCTTATATTTATTGCTTTTTACGAACTTTGTAGAAAAGATGTCAGTGACACTTAATGTCACTTGGGCTAGTTAGTAATGATGTTGATGGATTTGGACTAATTGAAATAATCCTGACTAGTTTTGAAACTAGTTAGAATTATTGATGGAAGACCTGGGATGGAATTTCTGGGTGTAGTTTACTTTGATATGGTTTGTGGCATATTAGGTTAGTCTTCATCAGTGTTCAGCTAGGTTGTATGACTCAAGAGTTTTTTTTTTGGGAAACATGATTGACAGGAAAAATGCTTCTAGTGACAAAACCAGATTTTTTGTGGGGACCAGAAATTCTAACAATTTATTTGGGCAATTGTTTCATAAATTTTCCCATTTGGGATTTTCCAATTTTTGTCCCACTTTTAAGGACTAAAGATACATTTGAGTGGTTGGACTTCTGTCTGTTAGGTGGATTGGAAACCTTTAATTTTCTTGTTTGCCTCAATTATTTGCATGCTGATAAGGCCTCTGTCTATCATATGATAAAATTGTAGCTTGCTCAAGTAATCTTGTTTCCCTTAGGGCATGGTTTCTTAACCTATGGGTCACTACCCAAAATTGGGTCTGTTGGTATATTGAGTGGGTTGCAAAATATTTTTGCCTAATAACATACAATACGTTACAAGCAGAGTGGTCAGGAGTGGGAGTACAGTAGCACACACTCCTTGAGTAGACTGGGGTTCAAGCCCCTGACTGCTGAATACAGTTGCTCTGCCAACCTGCACTGGACCAGCATGGCAGATTATGGTCCCTTTCCCTCAGCATGAATTGTTGAGGAGGCTTCCATCCTGCAGTGGGTTGTAATGGCTGCACTTTACCTTTTTTTTTACATTACAAATGTACAAAAATTATTTTAAAAATCTTTTGAGCCACTGCGAGTCAAGTAATGGCTTCTCTGTATTCAGAACTCACTGAAAATTATAAACACTAGCCAGATATAAACTGGTTTGTGTTTATGTCGAGAACTGAGCTGCAAAGAACACTGCTCAGTTGACACGTTACCATGCTGCGGTGCATGGAGCTGAAATAATTTCTTGTGGGATTACGTTTATGTTCTTTCATACAAGTGTTAGCATTATTTTTGTACACATATAGATTCTTTAAATTTAGCCTAAAATTTAACACTACACATAATGCCAAAACATGAATACAAAGAAGCATTTTTAGAGCTAGGTTTCACCTGCATTAATGATTGTGGAGTAGACAAACCGCAGTGTGTACTATGTTGTGAAGTATTAAGTAATGAATCATTGAAGCCAAATAAACTTTTGAAACGACATTTTGAAACTAAACAACTTTTTACTGGTAAAGACCACTTTTTTTTTTTTTTTTATGGAAGAAAAGAACAGATCAAAAGACTGGATGCTCCAAACAACAGTATTGTATATTCTGCTCTACAAGCTGCATTGGCTTCCTATGTAAAGCAGAAGTCTCATACCATTGGGGAAAATCTTATAAAACCAGCTGTTATTGATATGGTGCATATTACCTGTAGAGATAATTGTGAAAAAAAGTAAGATTCCCCTGTCAAATGATACAATTCATGTGTGCATCATAGACATTTCGAAAGATATTAAACAACTAATTGCAGTTATAAAAATTGGTCGTGTATTTATCTTGATGAATTGACTGATGTAAGCAACAACACTCAACTCATGGTTTATGTACAATACCCAGGTGTAAAAGATATGGAAGACATCTTATTTTGTGGACCAATGACCACTACAACAGAAGATATTTTTCAAATGGTAGATTCTTTTTTTCAAGGAAGAAGGATTGAATTGGAATCAATGCTTCAGTGTATGCACTGATAGTGCACCAGCAATGCTGGGGGGTTGGCAAGGCTTTTGTGCAAGAGTAAAAAGCTAATCTGTAGGTTAAAACCTTTCATTGCTTCCTACATAGACTAAATCTTGCTTCAAGAAATCTGTCACCTGAGCTGTGCACTGTTAAATGAAAATTCAGGTGGTCAATTTTATTAAATCAAGGGCTCAATTGTCGAATTTTTAACCAGATTGTATTCTGATTTTGGTGCTGAATACAAACACTTGTCATATTACTTTGAAGTCAGATGGCTGTCTTGTGGAAAAGTGTTTCAGCAAGTTTTCTCATTATGCAATGAGATTAAATTTTTTTTTGACAGAGAAAAATTGCCCTCTGGTATCAAGATTCTCCGATTCAAAGTGGATTCTTCAAGCAGCTTATCTTTCTGATATTTTTCCGGAATTAACAACTTAAACCCATCTACGCAAGGGTGCAATCACGCTTGTTGAATTAGCTGAAAAGATAACATACTTGAAAGGTAAGCTAAAATTATGGAAGAAAAAAGTGTAAGTAAAACTTTCCTTACCCTTAATCTACTTATTGAAGATAAAAACATTAATTACGCTGACATAAAAGAAATTATCGTCAGACATTTAGAAAACCTAATAGTAGAATTCAATCGGTATATTCCTGAAGGAGATCTTAAAATATAATTGGGTATGGATGCCATTTAATTTTGAAGTAAATGACTTGCATGAAGATTTTGTCAATAATAATAACCTACAAGAGCAACTCATTGAAATACAAAGTGATTAGGCACTTTGCTACACTTTTTTAACAAAACCACAGTGTCTTTGTGTGCATTCTGGTTGAAATTGAAAAGCCAACATTAGTAAACAAAGTGCTGAAAGTACTACTGCCCTTTGCAACAACATGTGTAAGTCAGGGTTTTCAACTCTTAACTATAACAAAAACCAAATTGCAAAATAGCTGCAACTTGAAGATGACCTAAGATGCAGCCCATCTAATATAACACCAAGATTTGATGAGCTTTCAAAACTTATTCAAAGCCACAGTTCACATTAATAAGATATGTTGTTACCAATATAAGTAATGTATTTTGTATTATTAAAATACAATTTATTTAATTGTTATTTGTATGTGTTATTTTATTAATCTTTGCTTGGGTTGCAAAACCAAATCTATTACCATAATCTGGGTCATGGCTCAAAAAGGTTAAACACTGCCTTGGGGTATTCATGTTTAGTGAAACCTTATTTAAAGCAGCAAAAACAGGCTCCTCCATACAGCTGTTTTTGGAGGTGAGGCTGTATAAGGAGTTGTGGGGGGGATAAATTTTATATAATTAACTGCACTAATCTGCAATTCACTTGACACCCCACTGAAGTCACAATCCCATCCCACAAATGCAAACCTGACTGCAATTTACAGAACTTCCAAATTCTAGGGTGTGTAAAGCAGGTGTCAGCAGAACATTAAAGACATTTGTTTACAAAAATTTACAACCCTTTAATGAACATTAAAGACATTTACATAAAAGAAACAATTACATACAATCATACCAATTTCCATATACATATTTAAACCATACTACGGTACACTTCTCTCTACTATTCTCAATTTACAAATTATTAACATCAGTTGTATTTTACTTAATTTGAATCCTCTGATTGCTCAATCATTTTCTTACATTGTCAATTTTTTTTATCTCTTACATCAATATTTACTTCAGCTCTTATTACTCTTTTAGAATATTTGTTTCTAGCCTTTAACACATGAAATAATTTTACAACTGGTATCCTCTTATCAGTAATATTCACTATTAATCCCTCATTCTACCTTAATTACTCTTTAGTTATCAGCTTAGTCATCCCCTTTACCACCCTTACGTTAATTCATAATCATCTACATTCATAACAAACTATCTCAACCTTGGTGCCTCCATAGCCAGGTGGGCAGGAGCAGCAGCGTGTAGCACACGCTTCTTGATTAGACCGGGGTTTGAGCCAGTGACCACCAGATGTGGAAAGGTTGGAATGACCACTACATATCTCCGGAGCAATATGGCCTTAGTTGCTAATGCTCCTAAAAACCAAATAACAACAGCATCTCAACCTTAGTACTAACTTGCCTATTTCAAATTTAACTTTGTTAGAAAGAACTGTCAATCAATTTCTTACAGGTGTTCAGATTATGAGTCCAAGAGTTCGGGGTTCAATAAAAACAAAGGAACAGACTTGCGTTCTGATATGGCCGCTGATCCTACATTCCTTGCATTCAGGCTTCCTTCTGGCTGACAGGCTTACTTCAGTTATATGGCACTCTGAATTTCTCTGTGGCGAACAGGCTTACTTCAGTTATGTGGCTCTTTGCGTTTCTCCCTTTCCTTGGGCACTCATCTTTCCTTAGTGGCAGATGGGATACACCATCTCAGGTAGGCTATATAGGCACATGTGTACACCCTTGGCTCGTTCTCTATGGGTGGGACTGGAACCCATGAGTGGTTCCTTCACGAGCTACTCATCAAACTTTTTTTCTACAAGTCCTACATTACCAAACTCTTCTACTTCAACCCGAAACTCACAACCTTCTCTTAGACCACACCACACAGAAGTCAGATACAGAATGGACACTTCTCAATTTTTCTCCCCCCAAACTTTACTCTTTCTGTTAAGTTTGGAACACCTCCCCCAAGGACTCCAACCAATCACCATATTCTGTTTAATTTTCCATTCCTTTCTATTTGCCAAAACAACTATCCCCAGCTGTCTCCCTAGTGCACAAACCAACCCTTCTCTAGAAATTAATTTTTTCACATGGCAGTATGACCTTTTCACGTTTGCTGGTAACCTCCAAAAACATTTTTGTTTTTACACTTTTCTCTCTAAATATATCAAAACACTCAAATCAGTCAGCCTGATGCCATTTTCTTTTAACATGAACACTGGATGGGAAAATAAAGAAAAAAAAAAATTGAGAACAATGCAAAATCAGTAGCTTTACCAGAAGTCTATCTTTTTGCTTGGACTGCTGCTCTCTTGAAAACAAAGGTGACAAATGTTTGCAGACATGCAAAAATAGTGGTTGATTCTCAGCTTGAGCCCTCTGACTTTATTGGGATCACTGCTGAAGTCCAACTCGTCTGCATTAAAACAAAAAGCTGCTTTGTTTTTAATCACTGAAGAAAACAGTTTTGCTTTCTTCGGTGATAAACTTGGATACCTTTTCATAAATCTGTTATATCAATCTTGTCTGTCCAGGATGTGCCCATCTTTAAAAGATGTCTTAATATTATTATCTTTAACATAGTTTTGTTTCAAATTCTTCCTTATCACATGAATATCCCATCTCTGACCTCAACTAAGTCTTTCTTTAACCAACTCAGCTACAACATTGCTAGAAAGAGCAGTTGGTTGGCCAGCTCTTTTCATAACCTGCCAACTAATTCTCATACAGATAACAGAAGCAGGAACACTAAATTTTTCTGGTTTTTGTTTGATTTTTATTTTAAGCATCACTTAGCCAAATGTGTGATGGTAGCTTGAGGAACAGAGGAAGTCTTTAAGCATTGTCCTCAGAAGCTGGAAAAACTTTATCAGCACACTTCTGTTATTCCAGGAATTTAGTTTTGTTATGAGAATAGCCCACTGATCTTCATATCAGTTTTTAACCCTTGATGCGCTGTCAGAATGTTGAAGCAGTGATTTTTAGTGATTTTGTGGCAGTTAATGCTACTATCCCATGGTCCCAATGATATAGCCAGTCTCAATAGCTGTAGCTTTAAATAAATTTCTAAATATGTATTGCTAGATGTAATGTTTAACCTTTTTGTACTTGCATTGATAATATTTTTCATGATTCTTTATGTATTATTTTGAGTGATTCTTTTTAAATATCAGTCAAAACTTATAATATATTGTCTGAGAAAATACTTTTTTTTTCCTTTGCATGAAAGGACTATGCAACAGCCTTCCTCCCAATTAAAAATCCCAAATTTCAAAGGGATAAACTAGGAGACATAAAGAACAAAGTGTCTGTTGTTGTTCCTGGTTGTTCAGAAATAAAGAAGCATACAGTAAGTACTTCATTATAGTTAAATTTTTTCATAAAACTTATTTCATGGGAAAATGATCTTTATTTTTCTGTGATCTTAAGTATTTTCTAATATAAATTTATTTTAACTAGATAAAATTACTAGTCAGAACAGATTAATGCCATCAGAAATATACAAATTCAATAGACATACCATAAAATGGTACGTATCACAACAAATTAAAATTCAAATAGTATAACATGTTTAGGTTCTTGATGGCATATATTGAGAGGCAGGCTAGCCCAGTGTGTGCGTGAGAATGATTAGCAAATTGCCCTTCACGACTACTAACAGACAAAGATTCTTCTTTCTCTATGTATGTTATAATTAATAATAAGTTGTACTGAAATCGAAACATCTAATGAACGAAAATTAATATATTTTGCTGTATTATGGATCCAGAGTGCTGCTAGTAACAGCAGAAATACCCGGCAGTCATAATGAAATATAGACAAATATAATAGGTAATTGTTATGAGTAGGGGTGCTGATCTGTTTTGCTATACAGTAATACCCCGACTTACGCTACCCCGACTTACGCGAACTCGGAGTTACGCGGTTCTTGATTTTTTCGTTTGGCAACGCTGCCGCCCACTATCTTCAAGGTCGTTTTTCATATGTTATCAATATACGTTGCGACGGCGGAGATTGAGAGCGAAAGATGAACAAAATTCAACTTTGCTGCTTTTCTGTTTTTTATATCAGTGAAGGGGAAACACATTTCACCATAATAACGTAAAAACCAACACAATTCCAGCTATCGGTATAATCGCAAATGCAATTAGATCGAGTTTACTACCAGTTTATAACAGATTTCACTAGCAGAAACGCAACTGGATTTTTATTGTTTTATGGTAGTAACCCCTAGAAATGTGAGGTGTTAATAGTGTATCTCTGCCTTTATGGTGTTGTTTATTCAGTTGCTACATGCGCGCAGCTTTGTTTATGCGTATCAAGCGTGCCTCCTCGTTTTGTAATTGTGCTTTATTCCTTAAAAATGAGTAAAATACTTAATTAAAAGGTGTGAAAAGGAAGCGTCCTGGTGAAGACACTGCAGATTCAGAGAGAAAAAGTAAAGCAATTATCGATAAACAGAGGCGGACTGGATCAAAAATTCTTACCCGGGAAAATTTATAGTGGCCTCACACTATGGTTTATGGCCAAAATCACACTGGCCCACCGGGGTTTCCCCGGTAAGGCTTATGGCCAGTCCGCCTCTGTCGATAGAGAAAAAATATGAAATTGTGAAACGCTTTGAGCGAAATGAAAGACCATGTGATATGACAGGCCTAAATGAAGCAACGGCGAAAAGCACATGACAATTGCAAACTTGACAGGTTGAAAATTGAAAAGGGCTCAATTGTAAAGGGCTTAAAAATTTTAGAAAACATAGACTCCAACGAAGAACGCGTTATAGCTACAAAGCAAGGAATAAAAAATTATTAGCTTGCTACTAAGAAATTCTGCGTGAAAAAAAACGCGCTGTGTCGTCAGACGAATTTGTTAGATTTTATGAAGCCATCGACATCGAAATACTTTTTAACGTAAGTCATTTGTTTTTTTAATACATATTTTGTATTAATATGTATAAAGAACTGCAATTTTATTAATATTTTTCTTCTAAACTAGTGTTTTTGTCAGTCCTTGGTCCCAATTAAGCAAAATTTATATGTATTTATATGCAAAGTTGTACCCCGACTTACGCGAATTCGACTTACGCGATTTTCGTCGGACCCACCTATCGCGTAACTTCGGGGTATTACTGTATTTCCTTTGGTTTTGGCTGCCAGCTCTTGATGACATAGCTAAAATCTTAGCATCTATAGCATTAAGTACTATTTGTATATTTTCATTTATTTTATTTAATTTTGTACAGTCTGCTTTTATTTTTTAGACTTTTTTTTTTCAATTTTACTACACCTGACAGGTTGGCATGCCTACTTGTACACTTACCTAATATATTTGTCTCTATATATTAGAAAACGAAATGCACAAGGCATAATTCCTTATGGGTTTAGATAATTAACTATATAATATTGGCATATACACCGTAGTTGACCCATAAATTTGAATTATGTATGTAGTGTAAGAGCATTGTTTTAATTGTATCTCATTGTGGGTGCCTTCACAACAAGATAGCTGGTATTGCACTACTTCAAATAAATAATGCTTCTCTAGTAGAGAAGACGGCTGTTATTTATTTTCAGAGGGTACCACCACCCAGATGATTGTTTCGAAGCTAGTGGGCTTCATCAGTGGGCGGGCAGGTACCCTGGTAATGCGACATGCCATCACAGTTGCGAAGTTATTTCCACAATATAAGAGATGCCAAAGGGTGATGACGAAGCCCACTAGCTTTGAAACGATCGTCTATGTGATGGTATCCTCTGAAAATAAATAACAGCAGTCTTCTCTACTGGAGAAGCATTATTTATTTGAAGTAGTGCAATACCAGCTATCTCATTGTGAAGGCACACACAATGAGATACAATTAAAACGATGCCTTTTACACTACATACGTAGTTCAAATTTATGGGTCAACTGTGGTGTATCTACAGATATTATATAGTTAATTACCTAAACCCATAAGGAATTATGCCTTGTGCATTTAATTTTCTAATACATTACCAACACCCTTTGTGTAGTTCCGCAGTACCTACCCATGAGCCGTCCCTGGAAACCGAAAATGTGAAGAGAAGACCTGGATCAGGCCGTAAGAGTGACTATGCCTTCGTAATCGCCATGCTAGTGCTCCTGATCTAAAACTGGACTTTGAGATGGCCACTGATGTTGAAACAAGTGCATGAACCATCCAAAGACTGCTTTCGGAATGTGTCTGCATGCCTATCAGACCAAGAAGCCTTTGTTGACCAAACAAATGAGAAAGAAGCAACTTGCTTGGGCTAAAATGCATGTGGGGCAAATTAAGTTTAACAAAATGGTGAGTGCAGAAACCTACACTGTTATCTTGGAGTGCCTGAAACCCATTATTAGGAATTGCCACACAGACTCCCAAAACTATATTTTTCAACAGGACTCTGCACCTTGCCACACATCAAAATTGGTAAGTTTTATGCTATTTAGATTTAATGACTAGTTTGTCTTGTCTCACAAGACTTAAAACATACTTAAACCAATGTTTTCCCTTGTTAAGGTGCAGTCATACCTCAGAAATGCTGGGATTAGTGTTGGACTGGCCTGGCAACAGTCCACATTTGAACCCTGTTAAATTGCTGGTACATAATATTGTCTAAAATTGCTCAGAAGTCAAGTAAGATTCAGCTGCAGGAGAGCATTGTATGGGTGTGGTACCATGAAATTAATAAACTTAATTTGCCCCACCCCTTTGCTTGTTATGCATCCCTAGACCATCCGATTGGTGGCAACTGTACAGTTGGTGTTATGCTGTCGATTTTTGTCTTCTGACATCGCTTTCCAATAGAGCTATGCAGGTTGAATTTTGATTAATCAGAAAAGATGGTGTTCCGTTGCTCTTTTGTCCATGAAGCATACGTTTTAGCACAAGCAAGTCATTTGTTGAGTCAACAAAGGCTTCTGGGCCGATAGGCATGTAGGCCACATTCCGAAAGCTGTCTTTGGATAGTTTGTGCACTTGTTTCGACGCCACATTCCGAAAGCCGTGCACTTGTTTCGATGCCAGAGGCCATCTCTAAATCCAGGTTTAGATCAGGAGTGCTAGCATGGCAGTTATGAAGGCATAGCCATTTCAAATATTGATCTTGGGAAGGTGTAGTCACTCTCTTATGGCCTAATCCAGGTCTTCTCTTCACATCACAAGTTTCACACTTTAATTTCAGCACCTGGGATACTGTTGACTGGTGGCAGCCTAATTTATCAATGATAGCATGTGTAGAAAGCCCTTCCTGAGACAGAGCAACAGCCACTTTTTTTTTTCTTGGTTGTCAACTGAATGAATGATTATAGTCCATTTTGGTCTATTAGATATGAATGGCTTAACTGGTTATGATTCTGTCAGTTTCTCACAAACTGAATAAATATTTTGCACCTATATTCCCACATGAAGTTTTTATAGTTGCAGATACCAGAAGTGTACCAAGTTATAATTAGGAGGTATGATTTTGTGTTGACGGAGAGGGAAATGGATGAGAAAGTTTTGAAGCTAAAAGTGAATAAGAAACCTAAGGATTATGGCATCCTTATCTATCATATTAAAAAAAAAAGCAGAAAAGGGGTAAGTAAACCTTTTAGCTAAAATTAGAGGTAATACCTGAATTCAGGGAGGTCCCTACACATTGGAGATGTGCAAGGTGTGTCCTTTAATGGGGAAAGTGGGATTGAAGGGTGAATTTAGTAATTAGACATGCAAGCCTGACTTGCATTCTTGAAAAAATAATGGAGTCAGTGGTAAAGAAGTTATTCTCCAGGATCAATTTTAACATGAAAGCAATCATACATAAATTACAGCATGGATTTGTTAAGGAGTGATCATGTCTGATAAATCTGATTAGCTAATGACACGGTAACAAAGGAACTGGATGAAAAAAATAAATTTAATACCATCTACTTGCACTTCAGTAAAGCTTTTGATACTGGTTCACATGAGACTGCTGTACAGATTGGATCAGTGCAACACTAGGGACTGGTTTGTGCTGTGAATAAAGAGATGGTTGACTGTCAGAAGACAGTGGCTGTTAATGAGCACTGCTTTTCTTGATTAATTTTACCAGTGGGATTCCTTGGGGTTCAGTGTGGCATCTTTGTTTTCAATGTTTATGGAGAATTCTGATGAAAGTATATAAAAGCTTAATGCCAAAATTTGCTAATATAAAGCAGCGTTTCTCAAACTGTTCCACGGATATATGAACAAGTGTTCTGCAAAAAATCGTAATTAAAAAAATAATAAAAACAAATTTTTGCCTATTTGTACAAACACTACTTGTATCATAATTTTTAACATTATTTCTTTTCAGTTATTAATATGCTGGCATAGACTGGGAACACTATTTTAGGTTCTTGATGGCATATATCTTTTCTATGCAAAAGCATGTATAATTACATGCTTTTGCATAGAAAAGTAAGCGTGGAGGTAAATGGACATCTACGAAAAACTAGCAATGTAGTGATCTAATATGTTATTCGTATGCGATTTAGCCTGGAGTACACATGGGTTGAAGGAGAGGGGGAAGCAAACTGATATAACTAAACTCACTTCCTTGTTTTAATTTTTTTTTTTTTGATAATTATTGGTATTTTGCAGTACTATTATTAAACTAAATGACCATGGATTTGTGATTGAAAAAAGAGAAGCAAGTACTTCTAGTATTGTAAATGTGGTCGATGAAAACAAACACAATATTGTCGCACTTCAAAGTGAGGATGAACAATTGCAGCCTTTTGTTCCCCAAAAATCCAAAGTGAAACAACTGGAACCAACTAATAAAAGACAAAAACAAAAGTGACAGTTATTTGAATTTCGTCTTTACTTGTGATGGAAATAAAGATGCATGCTCCTGATGCACAGTGCATTGTATGTAATAAAATATTAAACAGTTCTTTGCTCCTGCTAAACTTGTTTCGTAAGTGTTCTGTAAATGTGTTCTGTCAATATATTGTGAGATAGTGTTCTGTGACTAAACAAGCTTGGAAATGCTGATATAAATGTTGCCAGGGTTATTAATGACAAGGATCAGGCTATGCTATTGCAACAAGACAGGGCCTAGAGAATTTTGGAAGTGGGTCTGAGAAGGAGCATTTTAGGTTTAATACTGATAAGTGAAATTTACTGCATTTATGAATAGCAGTAATCCCAGCATAGCATACCAATTGAATGGTGAACATAAGTCCTAAAGGTAATGGTATCTCTGTTAATTATATCAGCAGAGACAGGTGGTGACTTCCATTGTTGTAAGGCAGTGGGTAGGCTGCATACAGTTCTGGAAGCCCCATTTTATGATGGAGATCTATTGGAAGAGCAGCAGAGAGGAACAAGATTAGTCAGGGACACAAAATGGTACTTGTACCAAAAAAGAAATATTTTTTAAATTGTGACATCTGAGAACTGGACACTTGTGAGAAGGCCTGATTGAAGTGTTCAAGGATTTAAATGAATTGGGTAAACTAAATGCTGGTGACACAAAGGTGATTTGAATTGATAAAAGATAATGTGGAAAAATATGCTTTAATCAGAGTAACTGGTTGTTAGATTAAGCTCTACCTGATAGTTATTGAAATAAATGAGAGAGAGAGAGCGAGCGAGAGCAAACTATTAGCACCTAACATATTCAAAATACCTACTGCATTGAGAATCTGGTCAGGGGTCTGTCTGAGTATTATGCATATTAGCTGAATTACAGAGAATGTGTCATTGCTCATACTGCAGAATTTCATCTTGAGTGGTGGCAAAAGTTATAGGAATAGTCTGATTTCAATATCAGAGCATGGGTTAATGTTGGTGTGCTCCTCACACTAAGTGTTTGTCTGTGGCAGTGCAAGTAAAATTGTCCATACTTATTGCCATACAGGCATTAAATGTCTTCAATGCCAGGACACCTGCTGCTTAGAACTGGTGTTGAGTGCACATTTGATGGGACAAGAAATGGAAATTTCAATGCAAATAAACCAGGTCATATTCCTGCTTATTTCATGTGTACACTCTGCTCATTAGCTGACTGCATTTTCATGCTCAGGAAATCTTGTTCTTAATTACTGCACAATAAACATTATATTAACTGAAATTTTTCGTTTATTTCAAATGGTATGCTTGGGTTGTATTCCAGGATAACCATTCTGTAACAGGAGTGTAGGTGGTAGATGATTCATCAACTGGTGCAATACCACCGCTTTGCTGATTGGAGGCTTGAAGTGGTGGAACCCATGTTTAGTCTCTGGAGCTAAGTTCCAGTCAACCCTTCCCCATCTCTTCTATCATGCAGTATGACTGATGACTTTGAGGTTATGATGGATAGTTCCAATCTTCCTTACATTTCGAGGATACAGCTCTAAAACGGTGTTCTCAGGCTGGCTGCTAGTTACTACACCGGACTGAACCTATTGGTAACTCTTTAGGAGGATTCTGGATCAGCTAGTGTATAATCTTGTTACCTCTACTCTGCCAGATAGTGACTGGAGGGAGTCAAAGTAGTGTATGCAGGGGGAATTGTTGTTGAGGCCAAGTTATGTCAAGGATCTGGGTATATTCTTACCATGTGTACACCATATCCAAAAATTTCATTACTTCATACAGCATGTCCCCCCCCCCACTTTTTTTCTTATTATTGAATACACCATGAATTGTCAAACTAATAGAGTAAGCTTATCTGCGAAAAGATCTAAACCTCCCAAACACTTCCTAGTTCATTTCACAAATATACGTGGTCTCAATTCTAATCTGAAAGATTTGCAGTCTGCCAAACCCTATGTACTTTTCTGAGAGAATCTTGGTTATTGGTTGATTCAACTACTCATCTCAGTTGCCCAAATTATTCGCTGTTTGATTCCTTTAGCCTCAAAGGTGGTACTTGTGCATATGTCTGTTCCGATATTCTGAGAGAATTGAAGGTTTCCCACATTAAGATATTTGTCCCATGAGATAAGTCAAATTTGACTTTCAAATTTTGAGCCCATCTTTGATGGGAAATATCTCAGCCAGGAAACAAGTATAAGAGCTGATATTTAGTTAGGCTGAATTCATATAGTTGGTAAGTGGAATGTCCAAAGAAGGTACCAAAAGGTTTTTATTTGAAAGTTGACTTTCGAGTCTTGCTTTAATTTGTTGCGACCAATTTTTGGTTTCAGTTTTAGACTGCATTGTAAAAAATGTGAAGGTTTTTGAGCCCGGACACAAACTTTTGCATTCCCTACCAAAAGTTAACTATGTATACCAAATTTCAGAGCACACCTCCCACCATTGTGCAACAGTAAAACTTTTGAAAATTTTTTGTGACCTCCACAAAAAAAGATGCTGGTGCCTCAAGCATACTACATTGGTGTGTAAAACTTAAGGACAAACACTATTTCTAAAGGTTACAACCACAAAATCAAACAAAGCAGCCTGTGGCAATTTGCATAACTGTGGCCATTCAGTAGAAAGTTGGTGCGCATGTATAAATTTGAATTGTAATGAGAGGGCTCACATAAACAGATAAAAGTAGCAGTTATGTGCAAATTACCGAATGGTGAGCACGATAGAAGTTCAGTTGGTTTCATACAGTGCTACAGCCAACGAAATGGCCAGCAGACAATATCTGGATGCCTTTACCGAGGGTCGAATAATTGAGAACCTCAAGGAAGGTTGAAGTGAGAGGAGTATGGCTGCAGAGTTCAGTATTGCCCAAAGCATCATATCATGTGCGTGGTCGGCCTTCAGAACAACAGGTACAGCTGTTCGAAGGACCAGTGGTGGCATTGTCCATGGAAAACAATGCCCAATGATGACCCCTATATACTCCTACAGGCCAAGAAAGACCAACACCAGACAGCAGGATCCATTGCAAACCAGTTGCAAGAGATGCAGGATATCGCAGTTTACTGTGGCCAGTTGACTCCACGAAGGTGGATTGTTTGTCCGATGGCCAGTATGCTGTGTCCCTTTAACACCTGCCCATTGGAGACAGTGGTGCATCAAACATAAGGACTGGACAGCAGTGCAATCGGGTAAGGTACTCTTTACTGGTGAGAGTAGATTCAGTCTCAGCAGTGAATCTGGATGTCAGCTAATCTGGCGAGAGGTTGGCACACGGTATCACCCTACAAACATCACTGAAAGCGGTCGAGGTGATCTCATTTGGGGAGGCATTATCTTGGATGGATGTACACAACTCCAGATACTGGAAGGCTGTACTGAGGTAATCCTTCCCCATGTGTCTGGCATAGTTAACCAACTTCTGGATATACGGTTGCCTAACTTTGTGGTACCACACCCTTACAATGCTCTACTACAGCTGAATCTTACTTGTTTGCTTCTGAGCAATTTTAGATGACATTATGTACCAGCAATTTTCAATAGGGTTCAAATGTGGACTCTTGCTGAGCCAGTCCAACATTAATGCCAGTATTTCTGAGGCATGACTGCACCACCTTAAGAGAGAAAAATTAGGGAAAACGTTGGTGTAAGTATGTTTTAAGCCTTGTGAGACAAGACAAACTAGTCATTAAATCTAAATAGCATAAAACTTACCAATTTTGCTGTGTGGCAAGGTACTGAGTCCTGTTGAAAAATGCAGTTTTGTATTTTTGCAGTCTGTGTGGTGATCCCTAATAATGGGTTTCAGGCACTCCAAGATAGTGTAGGTTTCTGCATTCAGTGTTCTGTTGATAAACTTAATTTGCCCCCACCCCTTTGCTTGTTATTCTGTTGGGGTTGTATGTTTCCGATTTTAAGTCATCTGACATATCGCTTCCAAGCCATGCAGGTTGAATTTTGTCAGAAAAGATGTCCCATTGCTCTTTTGTCCATTTTAGCCCAAGCAATTTGTTTCTTCCTCATTTGTTGGGTCAACAAAGGCTTCTCCTTGGGCCAATAGTCATGCAGACCACATTCCAAAAGCAGTCTTTGGGTAGTTTGTGCACTTGTTTCAACACCAGTGGCTATCTCCAAGTACAGTTTTGGATCAGGAGCACTAGCATGGCAATTACAAAGGCATAGCAGTTTCAAATACCGATCTTGGGATGGTGTAGGGTGTAGTCATTCTGATGGCCTGATCCAGGTATTCTCTTCACATCACTGGTTTCACACTTTAATTTCAGCACATGGGATAGTGTTGACTTGTGCACCCTATTTTATCAGCTCTAGCATGTGTAGAAGCCCTTCCTGGGACAGAGCAACAGCTACTTTTTTCTTGTTAACTGAACATATGGAGCCATGCCATAAATGGGATACTATTGAGTGTGTATATCCTTCCAATGCCATATTTATAGGAACAGCTGATGCAATACCTTGCAATTACTGTCCAATACAATAGAAGCATTATCTGAAGCAATACCTTTGCTTTGCAATGAATAAAATGACTAATCAAACAATATATTGTATGTTTCAACACAATGTTACTTTTTTAAGGTGATGCAGTTTTTTGTCTGCCACTGTATATCCTCTCAGGTTCTTAATCTGAACATAGGTGTAAATTAGCAATGTACATGAAAAATAGCTTTGAGGGCAAAAACAGATGACTTTCAAAATTTTCTGCTTTTTCTATTTACATACACACAGTAAACTTTTGTTAATCCAGAGTAAATGGGGAGTGGTCATCCAGATTAATAAAGCAAAAGATAGCCCTAAAAGACAAACTTAGAACACAAATGGAAATTTTAATGATATAGGTAGTGCTGTTAAAAATAAAAACAATCGCTATAGTGCCTTTATTTAAAAACTATAAGACAGTTTTTATGTTAATTTTCTATTTATACATTTATCAGGTGGTGCTGGTGTTGCACACCTATGTAACTTGATCGTTGCCTTTAATGCCACTTAAATAAAGATTCTTCCAGCAATGCTTCTTTTGGCTTTTTTAATGTCTATTTAATGCACTGCTTTTATCACTCCCCACATCAAATTTTAAAGGAAATATCTTTATAGATTCTTTGATTTTAGTATCTGACACAGCCTGTTGGCCAATACCAAATTTAATTGTTCTTCCTAGGAACACCATTTAAGTAATGATAGTTAGTGTTTTCTTTTTATTTCACTTTATAATTCTTTAGAGCCTGTAATTATATAAAATGTTAACTAATTTACATTTATACATATAAAGAAGCACGCAAATGAGGCGCTATAAGCAATAGCATCCATCCGATTCAGTCAACAATAATATTGAGCAACACTCAAGACAATGTATGTTCCATCTCTCTCTCTCTCTCTCTCTCTCTCTCTCTCTCTCTCTCTCTGCACAGTCAATCAGGGCACAGTGAGTTACTCATCTACTTTCCTAAATCTCGTGTCTTTCGAAGTACTCGGCTATGAACAGAATTTTCATATTTCGATCCGGATTAACTGTAACCAGATTAGCGAGGGTTTTATTGAACAGGTTGTCATGGGAATAAAATGACAAATGAAACATTAGAATGTGGAATATAGGTATACAAAGTAAATGTAGTGCCATAAGGCCATGTATTTAGTTAAGTTTTTAATAGATTAAATAAGTGTAGTAGTGTTAACCTGACAGGTGTAGCTACAATGGAAAAAAAATTGTCTAAAAATAAAAGCAGATTGCCTATAAAATTATATAAATTAAATGAAAATATTAAAATGGTACTTAATGCTGCAGTTCCTAAGATTTTAACTAAATTTTCAATGGTCAGCAGCCAAAACCAAAGGGAGCACAGCAATAAGAATGTTTGTTATGATGTATACGTAGCAGCCAGAAAATGTGGGCAAATGTATACATCACATGTAATAAGTTTTACAGACAGATGTAATGTTTAATTGATGCCTTGATGGCATTAATCTGATCTGACACAGTAATTATATATACATGTGTATGTATATATATATATTTCTATTTAGTCCAAAATTAGAGATAAAAATAAAGTGCACATTTTTCTTTTCATCCATAATTTTTCACTGTTAGTTATTAAAAATGCTGAAATTGATATCTTGTAGTGATATCATAAATGAATTTTGTGATTGAAAGGGGAAATTTCTATTAGTTAAATTTTCTTAAACTTTCTAGACTGGAGTGTTTCAAAAATCCGAGGCTCTCAAACCTCGATTGACCAGAGCAAGAAACAGAGAACAGTTACAGAAGAAAAACAGGTTAAATAAAGACAACAAAGAGGTAAGATCTTTTTGTAAAAAAAGTATTACTTTCCTAAGTAAAATTTGGGCCTAAGGAAATATAACAGGCAGACAATCATATAACATTTCATAAAGTAATTTATGATGTATAGACAGTAGTTACTGGCTACTGTCTAAATTGTCAATTCTTGTAACTTTGCATGGAATGTTTTAAAGTATATCTCAATTTTCATTAATGCCATAAGCAATCATAAAAAAACACATGAAATGCCTCCTTTTTTTTCCCCCCATATAAAGTTAATGATATGTTGAATAATTGAATTTAAGATCCATTCATTAATGTGGCTAAATGATCTACATAATGCAACAGTTAATTGCTCTAGTTTCCTTTTTCTGTTAAGTATATTGTTTATATATAAATATTATTTTGATTGTATATGTAATTATTAGCAACATAAGTTAACAAATGTAGGTGTTCATTTTGTAAGTGGTACTACTGTTATCAGCTGGCAAAAATTATGTGGTTAATGTTAGCATATTGCAGGCATCAAGTTCAAAGTACAGAATGAAGGCAAAACTCAATGGCTAAATATGAAAGCATATCTGATTGTGAAAACACTTTGTCATGATTTGCCTTAGTATTGTATTACTCTAAATAAAAAGCATTTTTCCAATGAAGTAATATACTTTTTTTTTATGTAAACCCCAAACACGAGAGGTATTAGAACCTATAGTACTTAGTACCGTGCTTGGGTTGGAGATTGAGAATATGAAAGAAGATATTTGTTGACATTGGACTTGAACTTCTATAGACTGTAATTTTCAGGAAATATGTAAGAAGGAAGGTTGTTCCAGAAAACGGCAGTTGAATGAATAAACGAGGAAGATGAAAAGTTGGTTCTGTGAGTTTGAAGTTGGACAGTAAATGGATGTTGGCTGGTGGCGGCACGTGTTCGGACTGTTTTGAAAGAGTGGGAATTATAGAAGCCAATTCAGAAGAACAGTGCCCATGGAAGTATCTGTAGAAGAGGCATGCAGCAGAAACAGTACTTCTATGAGACAGTGAGGGGAGAGACTCTGTTAGAGATGAATCATTAATTAACCTAACAGCCCTCTTCTGAATGGAATCAAGAAGCCTGAGAGGTTTTGGGGACACCACCACAGATATGGGAACAATATTCCATGGCAGGGCGGATTTGCGATTTATACAGAGTGAGCAACTGTTTGGAAGAAAAGTAACGCCGAGAGCGAAAGAGAAAACCAAGTTTTTTAGATGCAGAGGAAGCAATATTTGTAATGTACTTGTGCCAAGAGATTAGAAGTTGGGGTAATCCCCAAAAGAGATATATCATTTTGCCTAGAAATTGGAGTGTCACTAAAGATAAGCATAGGAGCAGAAGAATCCTTTGTGCGAGATAAGACAAGACTGAGTTTTAGAAGGGTTGAAATCAACTACGTTGTCTTTGCCCACTGGAGAATTATCTGAAGATCCGCATTTAAGGAATTGGTTGCAGATTTTCGAGAATTTGAAGCTGTTTGAGCAGGACGAGGTTTCTCAAAATGGAAAGTGGAATGCAATGTGCTATCATCGGCAAAACTATGGATAGGATTTCCAGTCAATGGAAGAAGGTCATTAATATACAAGAGGAAAAGAGTGGGAGAAAGAACTGAACCTTGGGGGGACACCGGCATTAGTGGAGAAGTTAGAAGACAGAGCCATCACCCTCAGTGAGTGATCAGAGAGAAAACTGGATAACCAATTACTAAAAACAGTTGGCAAACCATAAGATGGAAGCTTGTTTAGAAGACCTTTATGCCAAACACGATCGAAAGCTTTTGAGATATCAAGAGCAACTACTTGCATTTCACCGAACCTTTCCATTGAATTAGTCCATAAATGGGTAACATAAGCCAGAATATCACCAGTGGATCGATACTGACAGAATCCATACTGGCGATTGTTGATCAGACAAAAGGTTTCTACGTAGTTTAAGAGTTGGCAGTTAATTGATTTCTCCATTACTTTAGAATGAGTAGAAGTAATTGCAATGGGACGATAATTGGATGGGAGGGATTTGTCACTTTTTAGGAACTGGCTGTATATGAGCAAATTTCCAAGCAGAAGGAAAAACACCTTTGGAATAAGAAAGTGAAAAAAGGTGGCAAAGAATAGGAGTAAGTTCAAGAGCACAGATTGAGAACAATGGAGAAATACCATCAGGACCTGGAGCTTTCTTGGCATCAAGATTCATCAAAATCCTTCTGACATCCATTTGACGGAATACCACAGGAGGTATTGAATGGAGAGTATTGGGAATAGAGGCAGGTGTTTTACCAAGATCATTAATACAAGAGTTGGAAGAAAAATGGGATGCTAGCAGGCCAGCTTTATCCTTGGCTGAAGTGACAACAGAACATCTGGTTTGGACAGAGGTGTGGGAGCAGAGATGGGCAAAAGTTGCAGCCAATACCTTTGGCAAGAGACCAGAATGCTCGGCTACCATTAGGGCAAGAAGCAAGTTTTCTACTCTTAGCCTGTTCAACCTCTAGTTTGGACTTATTAATAACTGCTTTACAATTGTTGCGAGCTTTGGTGTAGACAGAAAATGAAACTGGAGAATTAGAAACAAGCCAATTAAGATATGCCACATTCTTCTCTTGAACAGCCTTAGCACATTTATTGGAAAACCAAGGTTTAGATAAAGGACGAGATTTTAAAGTGGAGTGTGGGAATAATTTCACTGACACGATTTGTGCAAACGTTGACATCAGAAGTTTTGAAACAGTAATCCAACCAAAGAAAAGAAGTCTCACAGGTCATCCCATTTTGCATTCTTGTAATGCCAAACAACACGAGGTTGGGAATAGCCATGAGATAACAGTTCCATTGGAGAAGAGACAATCACCAAGTTGTGATCTGAAGTGCCTAAAGCACCGCTCACATCGACCGTGTACTTAGAAGGGTTGTTTGTGAGAAAAAAAGATCAAACGTATTGGCTGTATGATTAGCATTGTTCGGTATTCTTGTAGGTAAATGAACAATCTGTGCAAGGTCATTAGTAATTGCAAAAGCCTCGGCATCTCGACCAGCTGGGTCGATATGACTAGAAAACGGAAGCCAGCTGGAGTTGTGACCATTAAATCACCAAGGAAAATTACCTCACTGTTAGGAAAGTTTGACTGGAGAAAGTCAAGTTGCAAAGAGAGGAGGTCAAAGAGCTCCAAGTGATTAGTGGAGTTGGGAGAACGGTAGACAACAGATGAATTAGACACAATGAGGTAGAGAGATTTTAAGCCAAAGAAGATCAAAGAGGAGATTCCAAATTGCCAAGTCTCTGACAGGGAATATCAGAACAGACATATGCACAAGTAGCACCTTTGAGGCAAAAGGAATCGTACAGCGAATAATTTGGTCAACTGAGATGAGCAGTATTTGAATTAACTGGGATTCTGTCAGAAAAAGTACATGGGGTTTGGCAGACTGCAAGTGGAAATGGACATTGTTGAGATTAGAATTGAGACCACATATATTTGTGAAATGAATTAGGAAGTGCTTGGGAGGTTTAGATCTTTTTGCAGATAAGCTTGCTCTATTAGTTTGACAATTCATGGTGTATTCAATAGTAAGAAAAAGTGGTGGGACATGCTGCATGAAGTAATGAAATTTTTGGATATGGTGTTCAAATGGTAAGCATATACCCAGGTCCTTGACGTAGTGTGGCCTCGACAATGCCCCTCCCCCATACACACTACTCAGACTCCCTCCAATCAGTCACTATCTGGCTGAGTAGAGGGGGCAAGATTATACACTAGCTGATCCCAAAGCCTCCTAGAGAGTTACCAATAGGTTCGGTCCAGTGTACTAACTAGCGGCCGGCCTGTGAACACCGTTTTAAAGCTATACCCTCAAAATGTAAGGAATATTGGATCTCGCCACTATGTTCATCATAACCTCAAATTTCTTCAATCATACTGCATGATGGAAGAGATAGGGAAGGGTTGACCGGAACTTAACTCTAGAGACTAAACATGGGTTCCACCACTTCAAGCCTCCAATAAGCAAAGTGGTGGTATTGCACTGGTTGATGAGTCATCTACCACCTGGTAACATGGAGGGGTGGCATTCCTCCATGTGGTGTGGGTGCCACACCTCGATCCCTGCTTACGTTGGTTCACACCTGGGTGGTCACCCACCATGTACTTGTGCATGGAGGTTATACCCAGGATTACTAATAGTCCCACCATTGTGAAGGTGCAAGCAGAGGATATGGCTGTCACAGACTGTCTGTACTTCGCCGAAATTGGGTCCACTTGACTTGAGTGTCACCCGAATATCAGTTCCATCAGTGTTTTAGACTCCCAGGCAGCAAATACAGCTTGTCTGGCATATCTGAGAGAATGTCTGTGACAACCTCAAGGACCATACTACTGCTATTTAAAGTGTATGCCACTACTGAGATGATAATTTCAACTATGGGGGTTTCCTTGGGCTAGCCTGTGGTATATTTTGTAACTGGTGGTGTCCAGGTATTCTTAGTTGCCTACCTGCCTACAGTTTTTTAAAATTAAAAAAAATGCTTTTTTGACTTTCTGTAAGTGATAGAAAGTGTAAATAGCCAAGATCATTATCGTAAAAAAAAAAAAGAAAAACCCCAAGCATGAAAGATGTTAGAACCTAGAGTACGTTGAAGTGTAAGAGTGAAATGCCGAAGACAATGCTTGAATTTCTTTTGTTGTAATTTTTGGGAAATGTTAAACTTTTCCCAGAAAACAGAAGGGATAAATGAGAACTATTTCTGTGAGTTTGGTGTTGGATGTTGGCTGCATGTGTGTAGATTGGTGTGGAAGAGTGGGGAATTACAGATGCCACTTCAAAACAATGTTCGTGGAAATATCTATAGAAAACGCATACATCAGAAACTGTCTATAAGACAGGCACTTTGTTAGAGAAGGTCAAAAATAGATTGAGCACTGGTTTAAGCATCAGCAAGAAAGAGTGCCCTCAAATGGCTAGATCCATTTCACCATAGTGCAATACAAATAGCAACAGGAGCTTTCTGCACATCCCCTATATACAGTCTCTATACAGAGGCTAATGAATTCCCACTGTTCCTGGGGAGACAACAGTTATCAATGCTGTATGCTTACAGGATAAGACCCATAAAGGCCACCATAGCCTAGTGGTCAGGTGTGTGGGTGCATAAGTACATGTGCCTTGAGTGACCGGGGTTCAAGCCCGTGACTGCTGAATATGGTGCTATTTCTTGTATTCAATCTATCTTGTGAACTCCTCTGACCGTTTGGTCATCCCGGAGTATAAACAGAATTTTTTATTTCTTTATAAGAGAACATCCGACTTGGACAACTTTATTCTTGCCAAAATGGGGAAACCTACCTACCTATCCATCTATATATATACAGGGTGTTTCAGTTAAACGTTTCAGAACTTCTAAGAGGGGTAGGGTACATCCTGACAACTCGAAATCATATAGCAATGTGGGGTCGGAAATGCTTTCCTGAAGCGGTGTTGTACACAGAAGCACCATAAAGAAAAGAGACCGTAAGTGAGAAATCGTTTTCTCACTTATAGCAGAGATGTTCGTAACTACCTGGATGTAACTACCATTTGGTCAACAGTGGATCGGACGTGGTGGTCCCGGCGTTGGCCTGCTCGGTCACCCGACCTATCATGTCTTGATTTTTATTTCTGGGGTCATATGAAATCGCTAGTTTATGACACCGTTGTGACCCCGTTGACAATTTATGACCCCGTTGACAATGCTGAGGAGCTGGTTGCAAGAATCGCAGTAGCTGCCGAAGAAATTCGAAATTCGCCTGGAGTATTCCAGAATGTTCGGATGTCCATGCGTCGGAGATGTGAGGCGTGCATTGTAGCCCGTGGAAGAAACTTCGAACACTTACTTTAATCCATGTACCTTTTTGCTTCTTTTCATGTATTATTAAGAACGATTTCTCACTTACGGTCTCTTTTCTTTATGGTGCTTCTATGTACAACACCGCTTCAGGAAAGCATTTCCGACCCCACATTGCTATATGATTTCGAGTTGTCAGGATGTACCCTACCCCTCTTAGAAGTTCTGAAACGTTTAACTGAAACACCCTGTGTGTGTGTGTGTGTGTGTGTGTGTGTGTGTGTGTATATGTGTATATATATATATATATATATATATATATAGGAACCACAAAAAGAGCAAACCAGCCTCTAGGCATCAGACTACAGGAGCTACTGATAACACATGATCTCAAAATAGATAACGTTGCAAACCAAGAACATATGGATAAACCATTCCACAGCTTATGAACTCCTCACACAACTGGAATAAAAATACTTTATCAGACAGCAACTTTCAACAACTGCATGCAGCACATAGAATGTAATATCCCAATCACATACCAATATATATACAGATGGATCAAAATCAGAGAACCAGGTAGGTGCATCAGCAATATTCCCAGATGTTACATTGTCACGCCAACTCCCAAAAGAATGCAGTGTCTACACTGCAGAATTAGTAGCAGTTCAGATAGCCCTGGAGCATTTCAGAACCACCTACCACTTGAGAACAGTAATATACTGTGATTCATTAAGTGTAATCCAAGCCATACAAAACACAAGCAATATAACCCATCCAGTACTCTGGCAAATTAAACAGATACTAACAGGCTTCACAAATAAAAAAAAAAAACAAGAGATACTTTTCTGCTGGATACCAGGACACAAAGGGATAAAAGGAAATGAAGAAGTGGACAGAATTGCAAAATCAACCACTAACCTTCAAGAACAATATTTTGCAGTTCCACATAAGGACTACAAACCAATCATTAAAAATCACTGTCTAACCCAATGGCAAGAACTCTGGCAAAAACAAACATGGAATAAATTATATGAAATAAAACCAAAAGTTGAGCACTGGAAAAAGAGCATAAGGAAATCAAGGAGAGAAGTTGTTCTGACCAGATTGCGAATAGGCCATACGCATTTCACAAATGGTTATCTATTATGTGCAGAAGAACCCCCAAGATGCCAAGTATGCAATACTATCCAAACAGTTAAACATATACTTATAGAATGCCCAACATATGAAAATGATTGATAACAAATTTTTTCATCATTATATAAAGGAAACCAAAACATCACCCTTAAAAATCTTTTATCTGACATGTTCCTTGTCACCTAATTTTAGATTCATACAAACAATCAACATTTACCATCTGCTGTAAATTATAATATTATTTACACAGAAACAGTTAACCTTTTTACATTCAAACAAGATTTATGTAAAGAGAACATTGTATAACAAATGAAGTGGTGCACTATGATCTCTGTTGTCAATGCGCCAATAAACACAAAAACAACAACAGAGATCAATCTTTACTTAACATGATTGCCCTCTTTTGGAGTCTGTTTGAGTGGCTTCAGGATACAAACCCAGATGTGGAAACAAACAAAATTTAATGTTAGAGCAATTAGATTTGTACAGAGAACAATACTGAGTGAAAAAAAACTTGTTTTTTGATGCAGAGGAAGTAATTGTGATGTGCTTATGCCAAGACAGTTAGAAGTTAAGGTAATCCTTAATAGAGATGAAATCATCTAGAAATTGAGTCACTGAAGATGTGCAGTTGACTTGTTTCCAAGTGGCTGCTTGAGTTTCAAGAAATTTTTGTCCAAAGATGAGTAATGTAAGCTACTATATCACTGGTAACTTGACACTGACAGAAACAATATTAGTGATAATTGATCAAATAGGTTTCAAGATAGTTTGAGGGTTGGGAATTTATGGATTTCTTTCATTACTTTGGAGAGAATAGGGGTAAGTACAATGTGACAATAATGGGAAGAGAGCAGGGATTTCTCATCCTCTTTAGGAACTGGTTGGTAATGAGCTAATTTACAAACAGAAGAATAAATGCTAGTGGAATGATGTCTAAAGACATAACACAGAACAGGAACACAGGTTTTGAGAATGATGGTAGAAGTACCATCAGGACTTGGAGCTTTCTTTTGTGGCATCTATTGTTCAGAACTAATCTTCTGTTGGATGACCATGGTAGGCAATGAGTGGAGTTTATTTGGTTGAGTGTGAAAGGAGGTGGTTTTTTTTCATTCTAAGGTCTAAATCAATTTCAGCTTTGTCTTTTAGTTGAGGATGTATTGGAACCACTGGGATTTGACAGAGGTGGGAGCATTGATGGAAAGTTCTGGTAAGAAGAAAGATTTCTACTCTAATCCTGCTAAAGTTTCAACTGATTAATAACTGCTTTACAATTGTAAGTTAGTGTAGGTGGAGTATTGAAGCTGGAGATATAAATAAAAATAAGTTGCATTCTTATCTTGTACTGCTTTAGCAATTATATTAAAACCAAAGTTGGGATGAGGCTTTAGGGTGGAATAAATACTTCATCCCTACATAAGTATGATTTCAAGAATTCTACAAGAATAATTCACTGACATGGTTTGAGAAAACTTGGGGACAAAGATCAAAAATAGTAATGCAACCAAGGAAAACAGTAATAGAAATCATGCAGATGATTCCTCTAATGCCAAACATGAGACTGAGAATGTGAAGTTTTCATTGGGGAAGAGACCATCACCAGGTTGTCACCTGAAGTGTATAGGGCACTACTAACATTGTTCTTGGTGAGTAGGAGCAAGGGAATTGGTGTGCTTATGGTTGAGTGTTAGCTAAATGAACAAGGTTTTTGAGGTTATTATTAATTGCAGATATCTTAGCATCTAGATTAGTTTAGTCCATATAACTAGAAAACTGAAGCCAGCTGGAGTTGTGAAAATTACCTCACTGTTATTAACTTTACCGAAGAAAGTAGTCAGTTCTGCTATAACACATTTTGGCAATGCAAATTTGCTTCAACGCAACTGATATATTAGGGAATGTATGTTTGTGTCAAACGGCACCTGGGATTTCTCCTAACTCCGTATATATTAGGGAACGATGAGAGTAACACAATTTTTGCGTTGGCTCATGCATGATTTCGTCTGAGTAACACCAGGCGTGGGCAAAAACCTGGCACCAAGCTGAGCGTAGCAACCTACACAGCAATAGCACAGCTGGACACAAGCACATTACAAATATTGCTTCCTCTGCATCTAAAAAACTTGGTTTTCTCTTTTGCTCTTGGCATTACTTTTCTTCCAGACAGCTGCTCACTCTGTATAAATTGCAAATCTGCCCTGCCATTGTTCTCACATCTGGGGTGGTGCCTCCAAAACCTCTCTCAGGCTTCTTGATTCCATTCAGAAGAGGGCAGTTAGATTAATTAATGATTCGTCTCTAACAGAGTCTCTCCACTCACTTTCTCATAGACATACTGTTTCTGCTGCATGCCTCTTCTACAGATACTTCCATGGGCACTGTTCTTCTGAATTGGCTTCTATAATTCCTGCTCTTTCAAAAGAGTCCAAACACGTGCCGCCACCAGCCAACATCTATTTACTGTCCAACTTCAAACCCACAGAACCAACTTTTCATCTTCCTCGTTTATTCATTCAACTGCCGTTTTCTGGAACAACCTTCCTTCTTACATATTTCCTGAAAATTACAGTCTATAGAAGTTCAAGTCCAATGTCAACAAATATCTTCTTTCATCTTCTCAACCTCCAACCCAAGCACGGTACTAAGTACTATAGGTTCTAATACCCTCTTGTGTTTGGGGTTCACATTAAAAAAAAAAAAAATACAAGTTTATGAAGCTTAAATGTCAAATGGGTGAGCTATATTTCCTATTTACTGTAGTTGTATTGGTTGGAGACAGTTGTCATTTGCTGTATTCACAAGGTATTGTAGGCTGACTCGTGGTTTCAGGAGCTCACATTTTTCAGTTCGAACATAACAAATTTTGTGAGACATGATAGTGTGAGCAGAGGAGCACATTTCTGAAAGTTACTACCATAAAACAATTTGCAGTTCTCGGTTTATTGGGCTTTTGTTAGTGCAGTCTAATTATAAACGGGTAGTAAACTGGATCTTATTGCATTTGTGATAATACTGATAGCTGAAATCTTTGGGTTTTTACATTATGTAATGTTTCCCCTTCCATGAAATCTTTAATCATATAAAAACAAATTTTCAGAATCTCTTCATTCCTATTTAAGCTTCCTATTTTTAATGCATGAAATTGTTACTGTATGTCTCACTTGTGCAATTTCTGCGTGCTGTGTTCGTCATTATTGATTGCTTATCTTTTTTAGTGTTTTAAATTTTACAATCCAAAAAAATGTTAGTGAATAGAAATATCAATTAGTATGTATATACAGGTAACCCTCGTATAACATGGTAGTTAGGTTCCTATAAAATCTTGTGTGAAACCATATTATATGGCACTAAGAACCAGTACAAAAAGGGGGTTGTTCCAAAAGCTAACAAAAATAAATTTTTTTTATTTATTATTTTTTTTATTACTATTACAAACTTTTTTTTTATTAAAAAATTTAATAACTGAACAAACATTTTACAAACTGAATTTAATTTTCTTCCTCTTCATAGCTGCTAAGCACAATCAAACCGAGAACGTTTTCTCTGTTGCAGAATATCTTTACCTCTTGAACTTTCTTCTGCAGCATCTATATTTCATGTATCTTCTGCTCTTTAAAAAAATCAGTATTCTGGGTTTTTCTTTTGCTTGATAGATCTTTGTAAATTGCATGATATGGTGCTAAGCATTTTTGAATTTTGTGTTACTTTCAGGTGAAGGATCTGCATTCAAAAAATGAGATTCTAGTTGCTTGGTTAAGTTCATGCCTTTCAGTATGCTTTTAAGTGTAAAATTTGGAACTTCAGAATTTATCTGTGCTATCATCCCCTGAACTGATTTGTTTTACTTCTGATACCATTTCCACCAAATCTGCTTTGCCAGCCACTTTTTCTACCAGTAATTCTTGAACGTGTTCAGTAGTCATATCATTAAAACCTCCTACTGACTTAAGTTCTACTATCATACTGATTCTGTTTTCTGCCAGTTCGACCACATTTCCTGAATGGACTGCGGCCATACATTTTGTCAACGTGCATTTAATGTTGATGGTTTTACTTCTTTGAGCGATTAAAGCTATGATTCTGATATAGTCCACAATTGAAAATTTCCCATGCCTCCATCACTTCAATAGATTTGGAATCAAATTTTTCCAAAGTTCATTACAACAATTTTCTGATGTAATGAGTTTTAAATGTAGATATAATGCTTTGATCTAATGGCTGAATTAAAGAAGTTGTATTAGGTGGTAGGAACATTACTTCAACATTTTGGATGACTTAAATCTTTCTGATGGCCTGGTGCTGTTATCCAATAGTAATAAAACTTAAATTTAGATTTTTCCACTTTAAATAGTTTTCCACAGCTGGCATTCTCTAAATAAATCTGCAGTTACCCAAATTATGAGTAAATTCGTTTGGCATAATTTAGGGCTGGAATTTAATTCACAACAAAAATTATTCCAATACAGTTAAGAACAAAGTTTTTAGTTTGGAAAAACACACCTGGAAAATTTTATAAACTATCAAATAAAAACTAAAATACCCTTACAAACCTCAAGTCATGAACTACATGCTTCGAAGTCGCAATTTTTTTATGATCTCAAACACAACCTAACACAGGGATTTCCCTTTTTTTTTTTGCATAATGACTTCAGTCAACAGCAGGGATTCACAAGAAAGAATGGTAATTTTGAAAAATTACATCCAACGCTCAAATACTGTTATGAGAGGCTTGCTGCAATTCTGTAACTGTTAGAGCGAAAGTTACATAAGTACCACGTTGTGTGCAGATTGCTGAAATTTATCAATCGTGTTAGAGCAAAACACTGTTGTAGACATAGTTATACAGGGGTTGCCTGTATTACACTGCTATATTTACTGAAATTATTTATTTATTAGAAACTTAAGATGTTTAAACCTGTGTTAGCAATCTTGGGTTTCTAATTTTTTTTTTTTTTTTTGTTCATACCCATAAGCTGTTTTTAGTGTGCAAATTACCATAATGTGACATTTTTAAGAACACGTGTACCACGTAATAGCAGAACTGACTGTAGTTTCAAAGAAGGGAAGCCGGAGTGATTAGTGGAGTTGGGAGAATGATAATGGCAACAAATGAATTTGAGAGAATGAGACAGATTTTAAGCTAGAGGAAATTCCATGTTCAGAAGTCTGACAAGGAATATCAGAGTGGACATATATACAAGTACCACCTTTTTGAAGCAAAAGAAATCAGTGAACAGTTAAGGCAACTGATAATTGAGGCTTTCAGAAAAGTGGTGCTTGGTAGATTGTAGGTGGAAATGGATATCATTGAGACTGAGTATTTTTGTGAAATGAATGAGGAAGTTTATGGTTTTGGTTTTTTTGCAGATATTTGTTAGTTTGATTATAAATGCATTTGGTAAATAAAGTAGAAGTACAGAGACAATGTATGAATCAATGGAATTTGTGAGAATTCCATTGATTTGCATAGTAAGAATATACCTAGCTTGACATGGCTTTGACAATGGCCTCTGCAGACACAGTGACTTCCTTCAGTTTTGGTTGGCACAGTAGAGGTAGCAAAATTATACACTAGCTGGTCCTGATGTCTGCTGGACAGTTACCAATAGGTTTGGTGTGGACTGTCTAGCAGCTGCCTGCAAACACAGTTTTAGAGCTATAAGGAATATTGGTTCTCCATGTTATGCCTATCATAATATTGAAAGACATTGTGCTACATGATGGATGAGATGGGGTTGTTGTTCAGCTCTGCTTATTTGAGGCTGGAAGTGGAAAAATCCATATTTTGTCACTGAAGTGGCAGTGTTGCCCAGATGAGTATCTATTGCCTGGTGATACAAAGGGGTGGCATTTCTGTTTTATGTGGATGCCAAACCTTTACCTGGATCATCACCTCCAGAATACTATATGTGAATATACCATGAATGTAAATTGCACATGAGGCTAATCCAGGGTTACAGTCCCACCATTATGTAAATGCAAGCAGAGGATTTGGTTGTATAAGGCAATGGTCAGGCCACACCTAGAGTACTGTATACAGGTCTGGAGGCCTCATTTCAAGAAGGATGTAGAGCTGCTGGAACGAGTACAGAGAAGGGCAACAAGATTAGTGAATGGAACAAAGGAGTGCTCTTACGAAGAAAGGCTTAAGTTTTGCAAATTACAGTGTCTGGAGACTAGGCACCAGCGATGTGATCTGATAGAGGTGTATAAAGCCTTGAATGGTTTAAGCATGCATCAATGCTGATGGGATTCTTCCTCTAGCTCAGAAAAATCACCTGAGAGGGCATAAATTCAAATTGAGGAAAGACAGATGTAGGATAGACCTGCGGAAATTTGCCTTTAGCCAGCGGGTGGTTGGTTGGTGGAACAGACTTCCATCCCTTGTGGTGGAGGTTGATAGCCTAAATAAGTTTAAGGCTCAGCTGGACAGGTATTTTGAACAAACAGAGGGGTGAAGTGGAAGTTTTTTTTTTGGCTGATGCTGCATAAGCTTGCTTTCTTGCATCAAATGCCTCTACTAATGCTAATGTTGTTGCAGAACATACAGCTGGTAACATCCCTCGTGGCCAGACTTATGTAAGAAGCAGCAAAATTCTGTGGTAGAACAGTGGTGTAGAGTACTGACATCTTTTAATGAGCACTGAAATATGAGCTGAAAGTGAAGGCGTGATGTCTATTTGCCCTGAGTTAGCATGCTCAATAAGTACAATAGTGAAAATGGAAATGAGCACCTATCAAACTTCTTCCATTCATGTATATAGTAGTATAATAGAAGACTTGTGAAGTGATGAACAATATATATATATGCATGGGATTATATTTAACATTCATTGATTCAAGAGAAAGAAAAAGATCTATGAAAACATTGATTCTTTTAAAATGTTTGATCCACAAATTGATGTTTTCCAAGATAAAGATCAGTGCAAGACTGCATAATATAAAATAGATAGAATCTGCTGTTGCAGATTCAGAAGCTGAGTGTTAACTTGCCTTCTGAAATTGAGCTAATGAGAGTACAATAGTAATAAAATATTCAACATGGATGAGAAAATATTTATCTGGAAGACTCTGCTCCTATGTACATTCATTTAAATTGAAGAAATTGTCTGATTTCAAAGTTGTATAAGCACATGAGGCTAAGCTATAATAAGCCCACACCTTAAGCAGCTTTTATACCTTATTGATATGCAATTGGTGACTTCAAATTTTAGTTGCTTTTAGTGTAACATAGCTAAAATCCATTGGTTTTCAAGAACATTTATTTTCACTGCCAGTGAAAAGCAGGGGTTACTACAACAGTTTTCCAGCACTAGTTTGCATTATTTTGTATTAGAAATAGGAAAAATTCCATGATTGGAAAACATGGTATTTAAGATATCATGGATTTTCTCTCTCTCCCTTGAGTTACTTTAATATTCTTTCCTGCCAAACACATTTCTCTACTCCAGCTTATGGATCAAGGGGTCATTTTCACCTTCAAGCAGTATTTAAGTAAATGCAGTGGCTCAGGCTATTGCTACTCTTGACAGGAAGAAAGTAGTTTTGAATGGGTATAACATCCTTAATCCACTATAAAGGGATTAATTACTTTGCTTCTACTGTCCATAACTACAGATTTCCAGGAAATGCAAGAAACACCTTAATCTAAAAGTGGATACTTAAGATGTGAATGAGTTGCTTGAATCTCTTAGCTGAGTGGTCAGGAGTGGGAGTGCAGTAGTACGTGCTCTTTGAGTAGACCAAGGTTCAAGCCCCTGACTGCTAAATACAGTTGATCTGCCAACTGCACTGGACCAGTGTGGCAGATTATGGTCCATTTTCATCAATGTGAATCATTGAGGTGGCTCCCTGCAGTGGGTTGATAATGGCTGCCATTTACCTTAGAAAAAACTACAGCTGACAATCTGAGTTGCAAGCACAACTGAAAATTGAAGGGATTATAGTAATAATATTTAGTATCCATTTGAAGAGCCTGAACATCAAGATTAATCCCAATATTTGAAAGCAGTAATGTTTAGAGGCTTTGTAGTGATAGTGTTTGTTTTAAGATTCTTTCTGATGAAAGCTGATTAAGACAAGTCATCAGCTTTCTTTGAATGAATTTTTCAATTAAGATTAGCCAACATGATTTTTACCTCAAAGAACTTAAATGCTGTTTTTAACCAATTTTTATGTTGATTTTGAAAATCACCATGATAGTTTTGTATCACTTCAGTTATTCAATATAGAGGGAGTTACATTTTTCCAAATATGCCAATTTTGCATAATTGTGGATTACATGAGGGGACAAATTCAAATTGAAGGATGGTTGCAGGATAATGTGCAGAAGTATTCCCTCAACCAGTAGGTGGTTGATTGCTGGAACAAGCTTCCATCTGTTGTGGAAATGGATGGGTTGAATAAATTTAAAGAACTGGACAAATTCTTGGAGGATACAGATGAGTGAGCTGTGTAGGGTTTTTTTGGGCTGATACTATATAAGCTTGCTTTCTTGCATTATTTGCCATTACTTCTATTCAAATTTAAATGTAGATAATGAAATGCTAAATAAAGATAATGCTAAATAAAACTGCTTTTACAGTGTAAGCAAAGTATTAAAACATTTGCTAATGACTGGTCTCTTAGTAACCAACAGGAATTTTGAATTCTAAAAGTGATCCTAAATCCATTACAGGTTATTAAAAATATTTCAAGCAATACTAGATCCCTACCTCCATTAATACCAGTGGTACAAAAGATCTTGAATTATATTATCATTAATATTATAGACTTAGTTCTGAAAAGCATTGTATTCAGTTATTAATATTTTAAATAGTGCAATTAATTTTTTTGAATAAAATTGCAATATTGGTCAAATATTTTTTCATTGACATGCTAAAACAAAACTTACAGAATGCACCAGATGGTATCTCTGCACTTCCACCAGTTAAAGAAAGTGAGGAAAAAGCTGAAGAAGCATGTAATGAAATTGTAGAAGGTTTCTCTACATTAATGCTACCAGAAAATGTTGAAGATATTGATAGTGAAGATTCCATGAACCCTCAGTTGGTCCATCATTATGTCAATGATATCTACAAATATTTGTGGGATATGGAAGTAAGCTTATTTTTGATAATTTTAGGAACTAGACATTGTTTACTATATGAATAAATGAATGTTCTTTTAATTTTTGTTTTCTCCATCTTCCAGGAAAAGTTTCCTATTAGAAAAAACCACTTTGATATACAGAAAAGCCTCACCAGCAAAATGCGTGCCATCCTCATTGACTGGCTAGTTCAAGTTCATCAGAAATTTGCAATGTTGCAGGAAACTCTGTATTTGACAGTATCAATTATTGATCGTTTTCTTCAGGTGGGTTTGAAACTAATTTGTAGTATTGAATTGTATGAATCATAGTGTATTTTTCTGTGTTAATTTTCCTTTCCCTCAATAATTGCAACGTTTGTCCTGATATGAGAGTTGCTGTCTTTGTACAAAAATAACTAAGTTTTTTCCAGTAATATAGTGAATGGCTATTAGGTCCTATTTAATAAAAAAAAAAAAAAAAAAGGGAACCTATCCAGTCTTGGATAGAAAGAACAAAACTAAGTTCTTTAAAGTTAAGTGTTGCAGTCACTTTTCATAATGACTAAGGTTGGGTGATAGCCCTAAGGCAATTATACAGACAATGCAATGGGAGAGACATATACAAATGCCTTAGGACAGAAAGGCTACAATTGCAGGAAAAACTGAACCCACTCTGACAGATAGGATTAAAACCTGGACTTATTTAAATTGTAGAAATTTATCACAACTATCCTTCTATGGAAGTTCTGCCTATGAAGCATTTCCATTAAAATCACTTTATTGAAAGTGAGATCTGTATACAAACAAGGATTGTTCAAGAGTGCAAAGAACCAGGTAAAGAGCAAGCTGGCCTATCACATTCCAAATCACCCCCCCCCCCCCCCCACCACCACCAAGAAAACATGTACACAGATGGATCTCTATCTCTCTCATATATACACAGTAACTTCTACATTCCCAAATTTAGAAGAGTAAAGTACCTTCTTATTTCAAGTACTTGGAGGGATTGCACTGTTAGATAACCTAACTCAATATAGGATTCTGTGTGTTGATAATAAATTTTTTTAGATTATAAAGCCAGCCTTTCTCTGGCATATTCATGAATCTATTTAGAGATTTCCAAAGCATTGCACTAATGTACATGCATAGGTTATTAGTGATATCTATATTGTGAGAGCCAGTTTTAAAGTGGCATGCCACTTTAAGCCATTGACCTATGAATACAACTGTTTCAAACCATTTAATCATTTACAGCATTAGTTTTTAAGTAATACATACAAAAAATATTTACTTTTATTTGTTGAGTGTTACTGTGACAGTGCTATGGCATTATAGGCAGCAGCTGCTTGTTGAAACACTGAAATTTAAATTGTAGGTATTTTTTTGAACAAGGTACATTACTTTTAGGATAACCCTCAAATCTGAATCCATTACAAATCATAGGTCATAGTTTAAGTAATTAATGATAGGTGCATAATCTATTTTTACTTTCACTTTTGTCTTGATAAATAATGGATGCCCAAAGTTAGATATAAAACACTGGCATTAATGCATTTAGTATAATGAGTGCACCTGTTGGTAAAATTAATTCTGCTCTTCTAACCAATTGTTTAAATTTAATTTAAATACAGAACTAGTACAAACTACTGACAAATTACCATGTCAAGCAACAAGAAAAAGTTACCAAGGAAGAGTTTAAGGAATAGAGCATCAGTAATTTACCATTATTTCTGATGTTCTTGTATTAGCTAAACTTCCAATGTCATTTGACATATTTAAGTTAAGTGCTTTGTTTGATACGGAAAGAGTCATCACTAACTACAAATACTACTTTAAAAAAAAAGTAGTATTTGTAGTTAGTTTTAAAGTGGCATGCCACTTTAAAATTGGCTCTCACAATATAGATATCACTAATAACCTATGCATGTACATTAGTGTGATGCTTTGGAAATCTCTAAATAGATTCATGAATATGCCAGAGAAAGGCTGGCTTTATAATCTAAAAAAATTTATTATCAACACACAGAATCCTATATTGAGTTAGGTTATCTAACAGTGCAATCCCTCCAAGTACTTGAAATAAGAAGATACTTTACTCTTCTAAATTTGGGAATGTAGAAGTTACTGTGTATATATGAGAGAGATAGAGATCCATCTGTGTACATGTTTTCTTGGTGGTGGTGGGGGGGGGGGTGATTTGGAATGTGATAGGCCAGCTTGCTCTTTACCTGGTTCTTTGCACTCTTTAACAATCCTTGTTTGTATACAGATCTCACTTTCAATAAAGTGATTTTAATGGAAATGCTTCATAGGCAGAACTTCCATAGAAGGATAGTTGTGATAAATTTCTATAATTTAAATAAGTCCAGGTTTTAATCCTATCTGTGAGAGTGGGTTCAGTTTTTCCTGCAATTGTAGCCTTTCTGTCCTAAGGCATTTGTATATGTCCCTCCCATTGCATTGTCTGTATAATTGCCTTAGGGCTATCACCCAACCTTAGTCATTATGAAAAGTGACTGCAACACTTAACTTTAAAGAACTTAGTTTTGTTCTTTCTATCCAAGACTGGATAGGTTCCCTTTTTTTTTTTTGCTACATGTTGAGGTAATAACATTTAACTGTCATTTTATTAGGTGTACCCTTATTGTTCACAGAATCAACTACTCTTCATTGTCATGTCTGCTATACCAGACTGTACAAAACAATTGGTCAGATACAGGTTTGTGTGCATGTGCCCAGTTCACTGGGAGTATAGTGTTACTTAGAGTGCACTATGGTAGTAAACTCCAGACATGCCTCTGCAAATTTTACATGTATTGTTGCCATGCTTGGTGTTATATTTACAAGTGTCTAGTGTACAAAGAAGGTCCAAAAAACATGTAATGAATAGCAGTCCTTGAGCTGAACACATTTTGACATGAGAGAGTAATAGAGGATAAAAGTCAAAAAGAATATTGCAATCTAAAAGGACCACAATGAAAACAGCACAATGCACCAGTGGTGCAAAGGGTATTTAGAATGTTTTTTGGAGTGTCATGGGTGAGGTATAGCAGAGACTACTTGGATTTTGTTCTACTTTTTTTTTTGTGAAAAACAGTACATCTGGCTCTTTCCCCCCCTCCCCATTTGAGGGTTGGAAAAGGTTGACTGAACCAAATTTAGCTTCCACTTGCTGAAAACATGAATCTGACCCTTGTACTAGGTATCAACCTTGTAGCCTGGTTGTGTAAGTGTGTTGTGTTGAGTATTTGTTATAAATGTTGACTCCCCCTGACTGCAGTCGTTATCAATCCACTGCAGAATGGAAGCTTCAATGATTCATGTTGAGGGAAATGGACCATAATCTGCCATGATGGTCCAGTGCAGGTTGGCAAATTGACCATATTTAGTAGTCAGGGACTTGAACCTTGGTCTACTCAAAGAGCAGGTGCTACTGCACTCCTGCTCTAACCACTTGGCTACCCCCCAATATTGATGGATCAACATCTGAATGTTTTAGCCTACAGGAGTTATATGAAGTGGACTAGCCAAATGGTCAGGAGCAAGATGCAGTGCCATGTGTTAAGTGGACAATAGTCTTCAAGTCAACATATGACTACTGGATACAATTGACAATTGTATTAATGATTTATTGTTAACTTCTCTAACCTGGTGGTTATGCTGGAGTATAAGCAAGAACTTTTTTTTAACCATTCTTTGTTTTTTGCCTGCTTAGCCACTATCTCAACCTGATTAACAAATGGGGCAAGATGGAATGACCTGTTTGTGGCAGGAAACCACTGCCATCCAGTCTAGACAGATGCAGGCCAGAGAAATGAGTAATATGTCAAAAGAAACATCTTACTTTTTGACATCTTACTCATTTCTCTAACTTCAGGTTCTTTGGGCTGGCTGTGGTCCAATGGTTAGCATGCAAAGCTACAATAAGGAGGTTGTAGGTTCCTGCCCAAATGCTATTATGAAAATTGTACAGCCTGTTGTGAACTGTAACAGAAAACCTGGCTGTCCTTAATAATTCAATATATATATATATGCAGTGGACCCCCACTTTACAATAGTAATCTGTTCCAGAGGCACTATTGTAATGTGAACCCAATAATTGTTTTTTGGTAATTTGTTCCAAGACCTTGGAAGTTAATTTTTGCTATATAACTAAGCTAGTTATCTCTCTAATGGTGGTTTTTTATAATTAATTGTATATATTGATTAAAGCATAACACAACTCAACTAAAGGAGGAAGCAAAACATGTGGCCAACTAGTTTACAAAGGCTGCTATTGGCTGAGAGGACTACATGGTCCATTGGAGACTATCATAAGATAAGCCCATCATAAAGTGAAATATGTAGGTGCATCTTAACATAACATGGTCAATGATTAGTAGAATCACTGTTTTATAGAATCAATTTCAGAAAACCAAATGAAATTATTAGATTGCACTACACTCATCATATCATACACTTGGTTATAAGATTAATTTTGAATGCCTTTATGATATTTCTGGACATAAATACCACAAAACAAATTAGTTGGCATGTAAATATTACAATACATAATTAAGTTATGTATGTAAGCAGAAATTTATTTTTATTTTGCTAACCTATGAAAAATCTTCAGATTTTTATGTATCATTAATTTTGTTAATTAATTGGCAAGATGATAAAGCATAAATTTATGTATTATATCTACTTTTTATGCCTGTAGATAATATTCCTCCTATTTTTGCTTATCAGAATCACTGTTTAATTGAATTAATTCGGTGATCACAATGACTGGCACTTACCACATTGTTTAGTGAATGGAGAGTCCATTGTAAAGTGATTTAATCGTACAGTAAACCAATTGTAAAGTGGAGGTCCACTGTATCCTAAACACAACTAAAACCCCACAAGGAATGCCAACAATGTTGGAACAATCCATCAATATTCTAGACAACATATTTAGAAAGGCAGTTGCCCCTAGTACTGAAAAATGGCGTAGAAAATGCCAACTAAATGACAGCTATCAGACAAGTGCTGTGGAAAGACCCTTCACTTTAGAAGAGCTACAAAATGCAGTAACACAAATCAGACCTAACAAGTGCCCAGGCAAAGATATGCTTGAGCCAGAGATCATTAAGTGAGTGGTGGATCTAGCTCCTAACCTCCTCCTACAGTTATAAAACAAATGCCTGGAGCAAGTTTTCTTTCCAGAGAACTGCCACAGTGAAATTAATCCTGGAGACCACGCTGCCAAGATCTGCCCTCTTGCCATTGCTTCTTTCCTTATGATGGAGCATTGGTATGCCCCACTGACCACTGCAGGGGTCACCTCACCTATTGACCGCCGTTATTGCTTCGACGTAAGCAGTTGTCTCTAAAGTATGCTTTAAAACTGAAATCCCTGCCAGACCATCCTATGTGGCCATTCGTTTTTGAGCCACGATGGGAAAATTTGTACAACACCCGTAAGACTGCCAATCGTCCTTTTGGTATTTGTCTCCAAGAGCTACTCAAAGAACTTAATATCAAGGTAGACAAGGTTGCCCAAACACCAAAGCAACCCCTTCCACCCTGGCATGCTCATGTTCCAACATGTGACTTTTCCCTTAGAAATTGGGGAAAGTCGGACACTTCATCTGTCTCCCTGCAGCTTCATTCAGCACACAGAGCTGAACATTCTGACTTCGCACCAGTTTACACAGACGGTTCGAAGTCTGAATCATATGTAGGATCTGCTGCTGTCTTTACTCAGCACTACATCGGAGCAGATTCCCACTGAGTGCAGCATATTTACTGCAGAGCTGCACGCTATAGAGTTAGCCTTGGATCACATTAGTAAATGCCAATACCAACAGTTCATTTTATATTCCGACTCCCTTAGTGTGTTACAGGCTTTAGTATCTGTGAGATATAATCCTCATCCAGTTCTGTCTAGTATCCAGCAGAAGATTCACTTCCTCCGTGAATGTGAATATGATATCCGCTTCTGCTGGATTCCTAGCCACGTTGGGATTATGGGAAATGATTTGGCTGACACTGCAGCCAAATCAGCAATTCCCAATAATAACCACTGCCTGTCAGTCCCCTATACAGACTACAGGCAAATAATACATGAGAAGATACACTCCCAATGGCAAGATTCATGGAATAGACAGACTACGAATAAATTATATCGTATAAAGCCTGTAATTGAACAGTGGCAGTCTAGTCTGCGCAGGAATCGTAAGGAGGAATCTAATGTCCCACATAGGACATAGTCATTTGACACATTCGTTTTTGCTGAGGGCTGATGACCCTCCTATGTGTGAGTCCTGTGGCACAATTTTATCAATTAGGCACATTTTAGTTGACTGTCCAGATTTTAGCAATATCTGTTTTACTGCTTTACTGCTTTTAATCATCTGACTGAGCCTTATACACTCAGTCAGATTTTATCTGACAATGACAATGTGTCTGCTGTTTTTAGCTTTTTGACTTCAGTAAACCTTTTTAGTCACATTTAAAAAATCTTATTATTATAGTTACTTGTTTACTGATATTTATCTTTTAGTTTATACTTGTTTCATACCTTGACTTAGTGACCTAAATCATTAGGCCACTGAAAATTTTACTTTTTATGACCAGGTTTTGGCGCATTATAGCCTTAGTCGCTAATGCGCCAATAAAACCCAAGCAACAACAACATCATCACCTATTGACCTCTTACTTCTACTTCTCCCCAGCCTTCAGTTTCTCTCCCCCCCTTCCTGTCAACTTACACTGCATATACCCCCACACACACATCAAAATTAAAACATGAAAATCAAATGCTCAACCTTTTGGCACTATTCACTTAGTGTACAGCCCTCAGTTTTTTTTTTATTTATTTTTTTTAATAGGTCCTGGCCACTGAAATCTCAGGAAATTAGGTGGTAGGACCTGCCAGAGTAAAATCTAAAATTGGTGTACCTGGTCAACCTCCCAGAGATTAAGTGTGGACAACGTTGGGCCCAGTGGCTAATAGGCTAGAAGAACAACTTTATCATATGACAATGGAAACTGGAGATTGGGAGAACCCCTGGTGCTCTTTGACCCTAAACACACTTACACTGTACCTCAGAATTTTCATAGACTCTGGCCCCACTTTCCACACTCATCTTAAGTACCTCTCAGCCAAAATTAGAAAGTGTACTGCAATGATTCGGTAAGTCAGCTGTGCTAACTGGGGACTAAAGCACAAGACCTTAACATTAATATATAATATGGTCTATGTCTCTATTGCTTGCTATGGCACATCTATATGGTGCACAAAGGCACTTCTAGAAAAAAACAGATGCACGCTCAACACAATCCCAAGGATTCATGATATTATCGATCTGCAGGGTATGTTGTATGGTAAGCACGCCAGCTTTGCAAGTGCTGATGGGATGCCCCCACTACACCTGGAAGTACTGTTTCTTTGCTTGTTTCAAGGGAGGAATTCAGACCTAAATTTCAAACATTTAACCTAAATGTAGCAAATGGTCCAAAACAGGAGCATAGAAGAGTCTGCAACCACTTTCATAGAAAATAACAGCATTTCATTACCGGTTATGGACTTTTCAAGCAGAAACTGACCCCCCCCCCTTTCTGCCACTGTGGTAAGGAGGAGACATGTGCATCACCTTATCTACAAGTGCCCCACCTACAAAGACTGTAGATGTGAATTCCTTACGGAACTACAAGGAAACCCTTGAACACAAGGCTTCTTGTTTCAAGAGGAAATGACATACAAGCCACTGACCAAATATGCACAAGCAGTTTTAACTGATGCTAAGTTCTAGACTTGCAGAACTTAGGGTGCAGACCAGGCTAGCCGGGTGGGTAAAGTGCCTGCCTGGCAACCTAAAGGTTGTAGGTTCGAATCCTGCCTCGGGCTTGGATCAAAGTACTGCAAAAACTTTTAGGTGCATTATGGCCACAGAAGCTGATGTGCCAGCAACTACCAAAAAAAAATAACTTAGGGTGCTCCAAAGAAATGGAGTTCCTCAGCCCCAACAGGCATGGGCTAACTACTACTGTCAAAATAAATACCATGGAAACCCTTTAAGGGTAGGATTCTCCTTACTTGGTACCTTTTGGTGTGGGATTTTGCTGCTAACCCACTAAGGGTAGGATGTGCTGGCACTGTCTGATGTTGGGATTACTAGTGCTCCCTGGAGTGTGGGATCATGGAATGTTATTGCCAAATGGTGATCACACAGGCACACCTGCCCTGTGAGTATTGTCCCCTTTCTCACTCCTTGTTTCACTTTATCTGGGAGGACTAACTTCCCATTCCCAATCAGACCACCTAAATCTTTTTCCCTCATTCTGACCAACCTTCACTATTTCCCTGTGACTATCTTTAACTTGCCTTTTTTTTTATGGTTTCTGTCAGGATGCTCAGCTGACCCTGGCAGAGGCCAGCCAGAGTATGGACAACATTGGGTCCCACTAGGGCTCCTGCAGCCAAGCAGCTGGAGACAACAAAACAATACTACATAAACCAGATGTTATACTTTTTTCTGGATTTTGCAGTAGTTCTGCATTCCATCACCAAGCACATTGGTGATATGGGAACCACTAGTGGTTAAAGTTAACTGCAGCCATTATCAACCCACTGCAGGATGGAAGCCTCCTCAACAATTCATGCTGAGGGAAATGGACCATAATCTGCCATGCTGGTCCAGTGCAGGTTGGCAGATCAACAGTATTTAGCAGTCAGGGGCTTGAACCCCAGTCTGCTCAAAGAGCATGTGCTACTGCACTGCTACTCCTGACCACTTGGCTACAGAGGCTGGTGTCTGACCCTAAATACTATGTATATATGTAGTCATGAGTATGTAAACTACTCTGGCCTTAGCCATAGAGAATAAACTAAATTTATTAGAGATACTATTTTTAGTTTACTCTGGGATATCCATATGGTCAGAAGAGTTCATAAACAAGATGAAATAAAAGGACTTGACTGTATTTAGCAGTCACATGGTTGCTAACCTGATTGTTTTCTTGTTGAAATGACTGTTTTAAATTCCAGACTCCATGGGATTGTGTTGGAGTAGGAACACAAGATTTTTTTTATTTTTGTACCTTATGTACAAGTGCCCTACCTACAAAGACTAAGGACTTGAATTGAACAGAATTGCACTACACAATATAATAGTGCAAGTCTTGTTTAAAATAGCACCCATCCAGCTTTTTAAGCAAGTTACGGTGATGTAAATGTGAGTGATGCCTCTTGTAACAGACTTGGTTTGCTGTTATGTTATACATAACAAAATAAAAAATATAATTACCTAATTGTTTCCTTAGTAATTTTTTTTTTTATCAAAACTGCTGTTTGACTAAACCTGAAATTTGCTGAAAATGTTTGTTGCCAGATTGAAACTTAGTTTATTCAGAATAAAATCTTTCAAGTGTGGTGGTGTCTGACCTTAACTTAAATTTATTTTAAGTTATTTCAAGCATCCAACTCTCTTAATACTTGGATTATTTTAAACTCAAATTTAGTTTTATTCAAATAAGATTTAAATATTTAGTGGCCATTGTCATAATTTATCAAATTTTAATTTTTGAGAATTAAAACATTTGAGTGTCAGGTTATTTCATATTTCACTTACTGATCTTATTTATTAACTTATATTCAATTTTATTAAGTTATTTGGAGCAGTATAATATTAATACAAAAATATGTAGTGTTTTCAATATAGCAAAATTACTTTTGTATGAAATTTTTGATTAGATAGTTATAATATTGTGATTGTTTCTTTATCTATAGAAAGAAGAAATAACACGTAGCAAACTCCAACTTGTTGGAGTTACATCACTGTTTATTGCTACCAAATATGAAGAAATGTATGTTCCTGATGTTCATGACTTTGAATATATTACTGACAATGCTTATACTAAGCAAGATATTTTTAAAATGGAGCAAATTATTCTTAAAACTTTAGAATTCAATCTGGGCAGACCAATCCCAATTCATTTTTTACGACGAAATTCCAAAGCTGGAAGTGTGAGTTGTATTTTTGCTGTTTGTATGTTTTATACTTAGTAATATCAGATTTAGGTGTGTAAATAAGAATAAACTCCTGTTTTTAATGTAGTCTTTAATTTTAGCTCCCCCCCTCAGACAGTATGTGCACCACTCCAAGTGGTGCACATACAGTCTGAAAAACTCACTTGTAAAAGGTTTTAAATAGCAGTTTTGGGTGGAGCTATTTTAAGAATAGCTTCATTGCTGATAAGTGACCTGGCTTTGCATTAGCAACATGGCCCTACTATCTTGTGAGGCCACATTTAGCCTGTAATACAGCCCTTACACATGTTACATACATATTAAGCTTGGCTTGCAAATCCAAGGTGTTGCAGGGGGTCCTGTGATAGTGTTACCCATTCATTGCACATGTCCAGCTATGCCCACATTGTCAGGTGGATGATTGTAGCATCAAATATCCTTTGCTAGTAGGTCTCAAACATGCTCAATTAGGTTGATCAGTTGATGGGTGGCCATGGCAAAATGGAGAATTCATTGTCATGTTCCTGAAACCAGTTAGCAACCTGCTGGGCCTTGTAACATGATGCATTATCTTGTTGATAGAAGCCAGATTTGTCTGTACATGTTGTCTGGGGGTGTACTTCATTGGTGACAACTGAAAGGTAGGTGTTTCCATCAAGCTGTTGACTAACAGTGATCAGAGGATCCAAGGCATGCTACAAAAACTGTTCCAAAACCACAATGCCATTGCTTTCTCCAAATGTGGATACACCCATCAGCATGGTAGATTTGGAAATTGGATTCATCAGACAAGCTGAAAGATTTTCACATATTGGTGCTCCTGTGCTGGTGCTGACAGTCACCATACATGGTGACAGACTTCAGATTTTAGTAAATGTCAAATTTTTTTTTATAAACAATTATATGAACAAAATTAATTTGACCTCTGTTACACTCCACTGCCAAATGTATTAAGTGTGAGCAATAGCTTGTCCAGAAATTAAGTGTTAAAGGAGTGAGATTTAATATATAACATTTAAAGGACATTCCCTATGCTATCAGTGCTATGATATTCACTCAATTTACAATATCATACATATTAAGCTATTTTAGTTAGTCAGCACTGACCATTCTCTGAAGGAGGGATCTGCAGACAGTGTAATCCACATGTCTTCTGTGTGATTTGCAGAGTAAGTTAGAATTCTGCCAGTCTACAAGTGTTGATAAAAACAACAGTGCATAAATAGAAACATCAAACTTTTCCATGGCAATTTCTTTCATCTTGTAGTGAGCATGGCCATAGACTGTTATAGCCTATACAAGCTAATGTCATGCACAGTAGTCCATTGTGAATATTGGTCTTGTTATTCCTATGGTTCTAGGTGGTTAGCTGGGGCACTGTGCTGAGTCCTGCTGTTGTGAAACATAACTCTCTGCGGGCATTGACCACATATGGCTGTTCCATGTTGTGACCTTTGGCTGTTTTTAACCAGTTACAGTGGACTCAGTACACCATAGAATGGAGTACTTAACAGTGTTGGCTGTCGTTCAAATACTAGCCTCTTCACATCTTGCAACCCCTGCCCCCCATCATTCCATGTTCAGTCTGAAAGATCTAAATGCTGACCTATTCTTGCAACTCATTTGCAGACACTCACTGATTGCCATATATGCAAACTACAATCTTATATTAGTCATTGCTAATTTTGACCCTTCACCAGCATCACAGACAGTCCATTCTTATACAGGGGGTGTTGCTGCTACAAATTGGTGTAATTTAATGATACAATAAACTCCCCCTCTAATGCTTTAGAAGGGACTGGTCCCGAAGAGCACTACATTGTTTTGCTAGATAACATTGGTGGTTTTTTATTTATTTTTATTTTTTTTATTATTTCTTAGTGTGTATATTAAAATGATTTATAAGCAAGTTAACCTGCACATTTAATGTATTTTTTTTTTTTGGAAGAGTGTTCAACCTATTTTGCTTAAGTAATATCTCTCAATATTACTGTATAAATGTAATATTAACAGTATTGCTGTCATTAATGAAACTTATTGATACCATGTTGAACACATGTTCACAACATATCAATTGTTGTCAGTGAGGAAAGTGGATAAACTTTGAATTTAAAAAGCTGAGGAGAGTGCAAGTACAATGATAAGTAGCTAGACATGGTTGTAAAGAGTGGCTGACCTACTTTTGTAGATAGTTTTGCTGCTCTCTATAACCATACTTATTTTTATGAAATAAGTGCATGATTAAAGACTGATAGAATTGAATCTCTATCATCCCTTTCCCAAACCGTAAAGTTTGAGGTGGCAACTAAAGTTTAACATTGACAAATGTAAAGTACTGCATATGGAAGCAGTAACCCCAGAGTGATGTATCAACTGTGTGGTACTACACTAAGAGGTAGTGAAAAGGACCTGGAGGTAATTGTGCAGGCAGATATGAAGATTTCTGAGCAGTCTGCAGTCTTGTCAATGATGTATAGGATTTTTTTAGCAGGGATAAGGAGGTGATTATTCCCTTGTATAGGGCAATGGTCAGGCCACACCTTGAGTACTGTATACAGGTCTGGAGGCCTCATTTTAACAAGGATGTAGAGCTGTTGGAAAGAGTACAGAGAAGGGCAACAAGATTAGTGAATGGAACAAAGGGTTGCTCTTATGAAGACAGGAATAAGTTTTGCAAATTAGTGTCTGGAGACTAGGCACCTGCAAGGTGATCTGATTTGAGGTGTTATAAAGCCTTGAATGGTTTGAGCATGCTCAATGCTGATGGAATTCTTCCTCTTGCTCAGAATAATTCAAATTGAGGAAAGACAGTTCTAGGATAGATGTGCAGAAGTTTGCCTTTAGCCAGTGGGTGGTTGATTGCTGGAACAAGCTTCCATCTGTCATGTAGAAGTTGATAGCTTAAACAGATTCAAGGCAGAACTAGACACCCATTTTGAATGGGTGGATGAGTGAAATGAGAAGGAGGGGGTGTTGTGTTTTTTTGGGCTGATACTATACAAACTTGCTTTCTTGCAACATGTGCCCATGCTAATGTTATATCCAGGTTTTTCTTTTTTGGGCATTAGAAAAAGCATGAGTGGTAAGTGTTTCAGGGGTGGTATAGCTATTAAAAATACATGATGCTTAATAAAATTGACAGTAGGAAAGAAAAGAGCAGTAAAAGCAGGAGGGATATTTTAGTTTACTGTATTTTTTTATTGTAATGTTCATTAATTTAGTTCTCCTTGCTTTTAAATGTAGGTATCTAGTATTAACTAGACAACTTACTGAAATCTGAAGTTAGAATATTCTTACACTATCTTCAGATTTTAGTAAATAGCTAACAATTTTTTTTATAAACAATTAAAGGAACAAACTTAATTTGATCCCTGCTACACTCCACTGTCAAATGTATTCAGTGCAAGCAGTAGCTTGTCCAGAAATTAAGTATTGAAGGGGTGAGATTTAATACATAACATTTAAAGGACATTCTCAATGCTATGATATTTACTCAATTTACAATATCATACATATTAAGCTATTTTAGATAGTTATTGTAGACCATTCTCTAAAAGAGGGATCTGCAGCCAATGTGATCCACATGTCTGTTGTGAGATTTGCAGAGCAAGTTAAGGATGCTGCCAGTCTAAAAGTTTTGATAAAAACAGTGCATAAATAGAAACAGCTAACTTTAATGTTTTCTGCTTGTCTCAGTTGTTTCCTTTGCCTCAAATGTCGTGCATGTTTTATGTAATAAAACACCCCATAAAACATTTGAATAATCTAATGTTTTTAGGTTCTTAGAACTAATTACACTACTTGATACAAAGGTGATGTTTCAAGATCTTTGCTGCATCCTGTTGTGACATCAGATAACAGCTTTGTCAAAATGGAGGCTTTGGCTTAACTATGGTTAGATAGAGGAGGCCTGAAGATTGAAGACATCTGATAATCAGCTATACAAAATCAAGTTGTGTTTAAAAGTATCACTCAATGTGTGTAATTAATGTTAAATTAGTTACTACTGTTGATTAAATTAGGAAGTAACCAGATAATTCTTAGTTGTTTTTTGAGGGTATTTGTAGGAACATTTATGGTGCAGGTGAAAGTTGATTCTGCCATGCTAAATTTTTTTTTTTTTTTTTTCATCCTGATCTTTCAGAAAGATTAAAAAAAAACTGTAGCTTTAGCTTGTATAGATTTTGCTACATTGGCACATTAAGCCTCTGCCTGACATCATTTTTGGTCTTTCTCAAGATTTTCAGTAACCCTTGTGGTTGTACAGAAGTTTAGTTTTCTTTAGAACCTCCCTAAATAGCTGTTAAGTTGTCAGATTTGACCTATTGAATATGATGACAGGCTCAAACCTATTGTTAGGTTGCTGTTCTCATACAGGCTGTCCTGGAATCACTGATTTTATTAACATTTAAATTATTTTTATTTTCCCATATACCATAATTATCTTGTATTCTTTAGAATATGTAGAACTTATTCTGTTGTGTGGACATGAAGGATGGGACAAAGAAATAGCTGACATTCTCAATCTGTGATAGCAAAACTTAATTTAAGGAAACAATTTGTGCTGAAACCTCTCTTGGTTGCCTTAGTGTATAATAAGTAATCATACAAGGTTCAGAAGTGCTAGAAATCAGTTAGGTGCTTAATTGCTGAACTGGATATTCTAGATTACTGGATGGGGGTTTTTTGTATAGAAGTTTTACCCATAGAAACTTGCACCTTTTCAAAAGATCTGGATAGACAACTGAAATGTGCATGTGGTTTTTAGACAAAATTGATATATTGAGTTCCTGGTGAGACTGAGGACCACTTTTATGAGTGGAGAGGTGAATAAACAAAACTGCCATAATTGGTCACAGAAAAGTTACCAATGATACACTAGCAAAAAGGAGCAGAAATTGATGGCATGGTGTATGGAATTAAAATATTGGATCATTTTTCTTTAAAAGCACTTAACTGGAGAAAATTGCTTGATAATCAGTTATGTCTCAATTTGATAGCATGGGAGGCCAGCTCAGCTGAATGGTGTACCAATACATCATGCATTTTCTGTTCAGTGCTGGTTGAGAAAGAATTTTCCTTGCTGGATTGGCCAAAGGGGATAGCAGAATACTCATACTGCCTGATTTGAATAGTGTGGATTTTGGTGTAGTGATACAGAATTAAAGCAGAAAGTTTGGTATATACAGTAAACCCCCACAAATAGCGGGAGTTACGTTCCTGAGAAATGCCGCAAATACTGAGTTATGGCTCCCATAGTAATAAAGGGGTTCTGTTGCAAAGTATGAAATATATAAGAAAAACTAGTCTTAAAATTGTCTGTATGTATTATATGTACCTTCATAATGACTATGTACATAGTGAAATGCAAGCATAAAGCTTCGAAATGAAAATAAGAAACAATTTAATATTAAATGTGATATTTATTAGAAATTTCAAACAAATCTTTCAATCCATCTCCTTTGCTAAAAAAAAACTTACCCCGCCAGTGCTATCACCAGTTTCGCTAAAGTGTTGGTAAAGGTGTTTTGCCTTTTCACGAATGATGAGTGAGATTAAGGGAATTTTATTATGAGTTTGGTCTTCTATCCACAGATTTAAAGCTTTTCCATTTATTCTAATTTAACATCACGAGTTACAGAGCAAATTTTTGAAGCAATTAGTGCATTTTCACTGACACTACGGCAGATATTTTCTTCTGATTTCTTGATTGATCGTACCATTGACTTATTGATTTTATAATGTTTTGCCACTGACGAGACACTTTCACCATTAGAAATTATCTAATAACTGAATTTTATTCACTAATGTCATCACCTTCTTTGATCTTTTCACAACTCCCTTGTTATTCATAGCCATATTTTTGTAGGGGTTAGAAAAGAACTTGTCCACAATAAAGTCACTTTCTTTCATTAACACATTTGAAAAAGTCTGTTTACACTAACATTGCAAAACAGTTGATTTTTCACTTTTGTAAGCATATCAATTTATAAATTGATAAATTTATTCAATTTATAAGCATATAAATTAAAAGCAAACCACGAAACCTTCCATGACAAGCACATAGTGCATACTGAACAAGATTAGCGAGAAACATCCACACCCGCGATTTTGTCTCTTCCCCCCCACCCACTGAGTGCTGTTTTGACCAGGAAAGATGATTTTAGCCATGCCCATGTTTTTTTATGGTGGAAAATGTTCACGGCGATTTTAAAATTCACATTTTTTTAGGTTTCATTTTATATTAAATCGGCAACTGCAAATAGTGGGGGTTTACTTTATTGTTAAAATGTCAGCTTTTCATGCATATCCTTTTTTTTCCTGCATCATTGGTCAGAAAGGATGTTTCCTTAAATCCATGCCTTGATTGTGGTATAACCACATTCCTATTAAGGTGCATTACTTATTTAATCACTAGCTCCATTATTTTCCCTGGAACAGAAGTTATACCTCCTGGTCTGTCATTTTGCCCTTTGATCTCTCTTTTGCAAATAGGAGAAACATGCACATCCCCAGTCTGTAGACCTTTCCAAAATCCAGGGATGATCTCATAGTTATGGCTGAAGGTATTATTTCTTTTGCTGCTTTATAATTGGATATATTCAATCAGCCCTAGGTGTTTTATTTACTTCTAACTTAAATTTCTCTTCCATTTTGTTCTTAGTTATTACCAAAAGATTAACTCAAATTTTAGCTCCTATTTATCTTTGTATGACAAACTATTATATTAGTACAGAGAATTCTGTACTGATATAATAGATTATACCACTGTTTTGCATTTATTTTAGATTAAAAACCTCTCAATATGGCTCTTAAAGTTAATAAACCTTATACAGAAAAGAAAACAGGATTAAAGCTTAGTGACAAACTTGATATAATCCCTTAAACATTCATGTGTGATTGTAGCTACAGAATATTTATTCATTTTGTCAGCAATCTGAACAGGCTGATCAATAGTTATGCAATTCTTTGCTACTTTTCTTTGCATTATCAACCAATGACCTGCTTTATCTTTCAATACTCCCACCTCCCCAGTGAATTGATTTTAGACTAGTTTATATTTACTTTAGGTTTCTGACTTAATTTATAATCATTCCATACCTTGAATAACATTTTATACAAAAAAAAGTCTAGCAGTGCCTGATTACTTCTTGAATGCTTCCCATGTAGAATTTGCAGTTTTAACATCAGCTGGTTCTGCAGAAAACAATTTAAACTGTTTAAAACCATTGTAGCCACCTTAATGAAATCAATTTATTCCCTTTATCCTTGACAGTACTGGAGTTTAAGTAAATTCTCCCATCAATAGATTTTGATCACTGCTACAGTGTGGTCCCTTTATCTAGAAATTCTTAATGCATGAAGTCACTGCTGATAATCAAGTGTATAATTTTCTATTGTTGCCTCCATAATGTGCTGGTGTAGAAAACAATCCTCCAATGTTTCAAAACATTCTGCTACTGTGAGTGAGTGACCCAGAACTTTTGATTAGTGTATGTAAAATTAAAATCCCCATTTATAAATTATTCTGATTTAGTATTAGTACAGTATGGAAACCCTGTATTTGGAATTATAGGTTTAATATTGTATAAAATCTAATAATTGTATTAGTATTTTAACTAATACAAGACTGTCGAAATAACAGCACCCCAAATAATGAAACATTTGAGCTAATGGCTCATTGAGATTGAATGTTTCTGCACAAGGCAGATGTCTTACAGTGCCAAAAAAAAATAAAACTGAAAGTCAGTGATTAGTGTATATGTTTGTTTGCCATTTTGAAAGTGAATTCTGTACTGATATAATAGATTATACCACTGTTTTGCATTTATTTTAGATTAAAAACCTCAATATGGCTCCTAAAGTTAATAAACCTCATACAGAAAAGAAAACAGGATTAAAGCTTAGTGACAAACTTGATATAATCCAAACTATTACATTAAGTTCACCCGTAAAGTTCTTGTATCATCTGTAAATTGCATGTGTTCTCTGGTCGATTTGCCTGTTTTGCTGGATGAAAAACCCAATCTATCCCTGAGACTGACTAACTCAGCCACAGAGTGAAAAAAGCCCATACGTTCCTTGCATCATCGACAGGATTTGAACTCGGACCTTTTCCACCCAGTGCAGGGTAAACTTCATATAATAATCTTCCTAAAGCACTTCCTAATTCATTTCACAAATATATGTGGTCTGAATTCTAATCTCAATGATGTCCATTTCCACTTGCAGTGTGCCAAACCCCATATACTTTTTCTGACAGAATTTCAGTTATCTAGTTGATTCGACTACAGGTGACACCCCCCTCCCGCTTAACACTGATAATTCGTTCCGTAAAAAGAGCGCTAAGTGAATCCGCGCTAAGCGAGCGCCGTATTCCCATAAGGTAATATATGTATTTGTGAGTTGCGGTCGGTGCCATAGGATATTTCCTAATCAATAATAAACAGTAGTGAAAAGATGCACAAATGTCGGTTAAAATAATTAATATTCAAATATTTGTAAATATAAAATATTCTGGATTACCTACGTATATAATTATGTGGTAACTACTTAAGTATCAAAATTAAACTTAAAAATTCCAATTAAAATCATGAATTTAATCATGAAAAATGTATCGATTTTGGGTTGAACTTTGGCCCTCTTCCAAATAAACTAAAGGGGTTTTAATTTTAAATCCCCTGCAGCATCACCACCCAACAATAAAGTCGATCGATCCTTCGCTGCTTTGAAACCTGGCATGTTTTTTGCTTCTTTCAATATGAAACTTCTTTTAGGCATTTGTTTCCACAAGTCCTGCTTCATCTCTGTTAAAAACTTGAGAAATATAACACTTGATATCCCTCTTCAATAATTTTAACAAGTTCTTTTTTTGAAAGTTTCGGCTCTGTAATCTGCATTTGCAGCTTCTCCCTGGATTTTAAATCTATTCAACCAGCCCTTACTAGTTTTAAATGGTTCCACATTTTTTTTTAGGTGAGTTTTCTTCAGATCATCATATTGGCTAATCTCTTTCTCTCTCTTTTTTTTTATAATATTTAACTTAACTGAATTCTGCATTGGATATTATCTTCAGTAAAATTAGTCTCTCCATTTCAATCCTAATAGCTGGCCTAGCCCTAGTTGCTTGCAGTGGAACAGCTATCTTTCCTGCTGCTAAAATTTATTTTTTTCTATAATTGTTCTTACAGTTAAACTTGAGAGTCCTAAATTATGGCACACATCCGCTTGTCTTTGACCAGAATCGATTTGCTTCAAAACGTCTAATTTAATTTTCAAATTCAGTAGTTGTCTTACATTTATAGTCTTCGTACTGCACTCAGATGTTGTTGCTTTTTCCTTCTTATCGGTCATTATTAACTCTTCGAAAATGTAAATGCGTTGGTTGCATTAATTACGATACAATGTTCAAGTAAACTGTTAGTTTCGCACGATGTCTAATACGGTACTGAGTGATGACTAGACTTCGGACAAATGCATATAACGCAAATATTACGAGCAGTATACTTCATCATTTTTTAAAATGATGATCTCGGAACTACGTAACAAGTCATTGTACTGCAATTAAATTAGCGTGCGAGAAATTCTCAAGTCGGCGTGGGAAACATTTTAATGCCATTTTGCTATTCATTTTCAAGCTATAGACTCCAAATGAAACGATTTCGTTAAATATGCCAAAAATGCAATCTGTAGAAGAGCGTTATAGTGATCTGTGACAGCATTCTAGTCAGATACGGGTTATAATATAAGAACAGCGTAAAGCGAACCGCGTTATAACAGGGGCCTGCTGTACTGCTCATCTCAGATGCCCAAATAATTCGCTGTATTTTTCCTTTTTACTTGTGCATATGTCTGTTCTGATATTCCCTGTCAGACATGGCAATTTGGAATCTCCTCTCTTTGATCTTCTCTGGCTTAATCTCTCTACCTCATTGTGTCAAATTCATCTGTTGTCTTACTGTTCTCCCAACTCCACTAATCACTTGGGGCTCTTTGACTTCCTCTCTTTGCAACTTTACTTTCTCCAGTCCAACTTTCCTAACAGTGAGGTAATTTTCATTGGTGATTTTAATGTTCACAACTCCAGCTGGCTTCCGTTTTCTAGTAACACGGACCCAGCTGTTCGAGATGCTGAGGCTTTTGCAATTACTAATGACCTTGCACACATTGTTCATTTACCTACAAGAATACTGGACAATCCTAATCATACAGCCAACATGCTTGATCTTTTTCTCACAAACAACCCTTCTAAGTACACAGTCGAAGTGAGAGGTCCTTTAGGCACTTCAGATCACAACTTGGTAATTGTCTGTTCTCCAATGGTGCCTTTATCTCTTGGCTATTCCCAACCTCGTGTTGTTTGGCATTAAAAGAATGCAAAATGGGATGACCTGCGAGATTTTTTCCTTCTTTCCCTTGGTCGGATTACTGTTTCAAAACTTCTGATGTCAACGTTTGCTCAGATCATGTCAGTGTAATTATTCTTGCAGAGATGGAATCCTTTATCCCACACTTCACTTTAAAATCTTGTCCTTTATCTAAACCTTGGTTTTCTAATAAATGTGTTAAAGCTGTTCAAGAGAAGAATGTTGCATATCATAATTGGCTTTTTTCTAATTCTTCAGTTTCATTTTCTGCCTACACCGAAGATTGTAACAATTGTAAAGCAGTTATTAATCAGTTTGAATTGGCTAAGAGTAGAAAACTTGCTTCTTGCCAAAGCTGTTGGCTGCAACTTTTGCCCACCTCTGTCCAAACCAGATGGTTCTGTTGTCACTTCAGCCAAGGATAAAGTTGACCTGCTAGCATCCCATTTTTCTTCCACCTCTGTATTAATGATCTTGGTAAAACACCTCCCACCATTCCCAACACGCTCCATTCAATGCCGCCTGTGGTCTTCCGTCAAAAGGATGTCAGAAGGATTTTGACGAATCTTGATGCTAAGAAAGCTCCAGGTCCCGATGGTATTTCTCAACTTGTTCTGAAAACCTGTGCTCCTGAACTTACTCCTATTCTTTGCCACCTTTTTTCACTTTCTTATTCCAAAGGTGTTTTTCCTTCTGCTTGGAAATTTGCTCATATCCAGCCAGTTCCTAAAAAGGGTGACAAATCCCTCCTATCGAATTGTCGTCAGATTGCAATTACTTCTACTCTTTCTAAAGTAGTGGAGAAATCAATTAACTGCCAACCCTTAAACTACCTAGAAACCTTCTGTCTGATCAACAATCGCCAGTATGGATTCCGTCAGTGTCGATCCACTGGTGATATTCTGGCTTATGCTACCCATTTATGGACTAATTCAATGGAAAGGTCCGGTGAAACACAAGTAGTTGCTCTTGACATCTCAAAGGCTTTCAATCGTGTTTGGCATAAAGGTCTTCTAAACAAGCTTCCATCTTATGGTTTGCCAACTGTTTTTAGTAATTGGTTATCCAGTTTTCTTTCTGATCGCTCACTGAGGGTGATGGTAGATCTCTCTCTGTCTTCTAACTTCTCCACTAATGCCGGGTTCAGTTCTTTCCCCCACTCTTTTCCTCTTGTATATTAATGACCTTCTTCCATTGACTGGAAATCCTATCCATAGTTTTGCCGATGATAGCACATTGCATTCCACTTTCCATTTTGAGAAACGTTGTCCTGCTCAATCAGCTTCAACTTCTTGAAAAGCCACTACCAATTCCTTAAATGCCGATCTTCAGGTAATTCTCCAGTGGGGCAAAGACAACTTAGTTGATTTCAACCCTTCTAAAACTCAGTCTTGTCTTATATCTCGCAAAAAGGATTCTTCTGCTCCTATGCTTATTTTTAGTGACACTCTGATTTCTAGGCAAAATGATATCTCTTTTGGGATTACCCTGACTTCTAATTTCTCTTGGCACAAGCACATTACAAATATTGCTTCCTCTGCAACTAAGAAACTTGGTTTTCTCTTTTGCTCTTGGCATTACTTTTCTTCCAAACAGCTACTCACTCTGTATAAATTGCAAATCTGCCCTGCCATGGAATATTGTTCCCACATCTGGGGTGGTGCCCCCAAAACCTCTCAGGCTTCTTGATTCCATTCAGAAGAGGGTAGTTAGGTTAATTAATGATTCATCTCTAACAGAGTCTCTCCACTTGCTTTCTCATAGACTTACTGTTTCTGTTGCATGCCTCTTCTACAGATACTTCCATGGACACAGTTCTTCCGAATTGTCTTCTATAATTGTACACAGTTGCCCCGATATTGAGCTATCAATAGATAGCTTTATCTATATTACAAATTTTGAAAAATTTGATTAAATCCTGCAAGCATCTAAGTCACTCTTTTGTGTGGACTCTTATAGACAAATGCAATCATGAGTGCTGGGTTGCTGTCTCCATATTTCCAAATTATAAAATATCTTTTTTGTAAATGTGCCAGATCTTAAAGAATTGTGGATTTTAGTTTACTGTAATTTTTATCTTTTTAATAGCTAAACTTTGCAAAAGTGTTTTGGTTGCTAAAATACTTATCTTTAATAAAGATTTAATTATACTCAAATTTTGAGAAAAATTGTTGATAACATTAACATAAACATTTTAAATCTAAGTTTGTGGAAGCATTAATTATATGAAACTTCTGCATTTCTCTGAAGAACAAATTAAGCCCATATTTATGAAAAACACTTAATTCACATTTTTCAGTGGTGGGGGGAAACTCCAATTATAATTGACTTTGGATGACTTATTCTTTCATTTTCTTTTGATTATAACAAAGTGAAATGAAAGCAGTGTTTATTTTCATATAATTTCCTTAATTTTATTTATTTTATTTTTTTTTTTTATTTAGGTTGATGCTACTGTTCATACACTGGCCAAATATTTAATGGAGCTAACCCTTCCAGAGTATGAATTTGCTCATTACTATCCATCTCAATTAGCTGCTGCTGCTATTTGTTTAGCATTAAAGATAAAAGATAATCACCCTTGGAATGAAACTTTGGCTTTCTATAGCCATTACAAGGAATCTGAATTAAATTCAGTTATGAGTCAAATCTGTCAGATTCTGTTAAATGTAGATAGACCTGATTATAAACATAAGGTAAGTTGCTTACAGATATATTAGTTATGGGAACCTCAAATATGAAACTTAATTGAAACCTGTAATACTCAATACCATACATAGATTAAGGGGATTGAGAAGACAGAAGATACCTTTGATGTTGGTCTTCTTTTGTATATTGATTGTAATTATTATTAAATGAAGGAGATCCTTCTGTTAAACAGAAGGGATAAAGGAAGATAAGTTTGAAGATGACAAACAGTGGATGCCAGCTAACCCATCCACTTTAAAGTAGTTTGGAAGAAGGTTTAAGGATGCTAATTCAAATGAACAGTATATAGGGAGATATCTGGAGAGAAGGCATACAGCAGAAACTAAACATCTGATGGAGTTGTGTAATATCATTAAACTTGCCTTTCTAGTTTGTTTTTTTTTTCATTTAAGTAAATGAGTTAAAAGGTTCACTAAATACCAGCCAAGATGTGGGAACAGTATTTTGTGATAGAGCAGATTTATAATTTTTAGAGTTTGAAACTCTTTAGAAAAGAAATGCCTTTTAGTACCTAGTCTTCTCAGTGCAGTGGAAACAATATTTTTGTGCCAGGAAGGTCAGGTGCTTATCCCTAGTGAAAATGTCCATGAATCTGAAAGTTATTGAAGATGAGTATGGAGTGGCACTCTTTTGTGTGGAAATGAGATTTAGGATTAAAGTTACTTTTTTCCTCCTCTAGTAATGAATTTATCTAAGTTTAAGAAATTTCATGGTGTATATACAAGACAGTAGCTAACTGTTTTATATTCAACTGAATTATGGATAGGATTTCCAGAAGACCCCAAGCAGTCTACTTCTAGTGTTGGGTAGACTACTTGAGGCTTCCGAAACTTTATGGAGAAGGAAGATTCAGCCATTCTTGATTTGGTATTTTATGTCTTAAGACAAATCTGTAAGAAATCACTTGTAAATATTTAACCAGGTTGTTAATAATGAAAATGTTTTGGTTGTTTATTATAATATCACTTGCACACTGCAGCTGTCTGAGATAGTGTTATGTGCTGTCTTAGTACATCACCTGATTTTATTGCTGCCAGAGCTTACAAAAGCTTTGCAAGCAATGAGTATGCTCACAGTGAGTTCCCTGTAAGAATGTGAACAGCAAACATTTTAAAAAGCCTTTTATTGTATATCTCCTAAAATCTAAGCTGGAAACTGCAACCAATGATTTGAGGGTATATCTCACATATAGGCAATTTTTTGCAAGAAATATCTTGCACATAACCAGAAATAGCTAGTGTGTGTGTGTGTTCTAGGATTGTCTTGGGCACCTATCTGACTAAGGTGTCACATGGGCCAGATGCTCCACAGTAACTCCTTCAGAATATCAATTTTTCTCTGACCATACTCTTATTATGTATCCATGAAAAAAGCAGATATAGGTTTTTCCTATTTAACTTCTAATGGGAAAGCTTGGAAAAAGGAGATGTAATATTGTCTAGCATATATTTTTCTGAAGTTAACTTTTTATCCTAGCTGTTTAAAAATTTGATCATGCCTGTGAGATATGATCAAAACTTGGGAATGACTTTGTACCTTGAAATTGTGGCATTATAGCAAGTTTTTGCAACATGTTTGACACCTAGACATAATGTATGAATTTCTCATTTATCTTCAGTTAGTCTGAATTAACATGTGTTGAATAGGTTTTTTGTTTCATTGCACTTGAAAATGAGTGATTTCATTGAGCAGTCAATTTGCATCTAGTTACCCTTTAACTTTAAAAAAACCATGATGTGATCAGAAACAATCAATGTTTAACTGCAGAGTTGCTAGTGAAAATGGTATTTCTTATGGAACATGTCAATCATTTTAACCCAAGATTTGGGAATGCAACATATTTCAGCCAAGTTTGTCTCATTATTATTATTGATTCTGGAGTGGCAAGTTCTTGCATGTTAGGATCTTTAACCTGCTGGTGCCAACAACTTTTTCTTCCATCATTACTAGTGAAATTGTGGCTATATATAGTCACAACTTGCCACCAGTAGTGATGGAAGATTCCATATATTCACTGTATATCCAGAGTAAAATTGCAGTTTTTTGTGATTGGATATAAGTTAGTAGCCATAAATTATATCATTAGAAATTTTCTCCTAAAACAAGCAATTATAATTTAAATAATTGCCCCTGTAGTCTTCAGTTTGTTATAAATTGACATAAAATGACTATGCATCTTATTAAAATAGAAACTAAACTTATTTACAAATAATCACAGAAATACACTGCAGGCTATGAATGACTAATATTTGAAATTAACATTATCTAATAAGTTGTGAAAAAAATATACTGGCAACAAACAGATGGTTGAGCCATTAGGTCTTCTATAACAGCTATTAGTATTTTATTGGCCTGCTTAGTTCATGGTACCAGATATGAATAATGGTTTCTTGCAATGTTATCTTGCCTGATTGCTTTTCTGCAGCAAGTTTCTGTCCCATAAAACTCCAGTAATTTTCATTTGGGTTCAGATCTGAACTATTTCCTAGCCATGATAAGAATTGGATATTAGTCTTGCATGAACTTAATCTAAAGATTAAAACAACTGTGTTTGAAACAAGTTAAAATTAGCATGCTATAAATTGTATTAATGATTAGGTAATGATGTACTAACCTTACTTGTAATGTAGACAGGTACAGTCATACTAAGGTGCTCCGTAGCCAGGTGGGAAGGAGCAGCAGTGTGTAGCACACGCTTCTTGATTAGACCGGGGTTCGAGCCAGTCGCCACCAAATACGGAGGATGCGGAAAGGTCAGGGAATGACCACCGCATATCCCAGAGCAATATGGCCTTAGTTGCTAATGCTCCTAAAAACCAAATAACAAACAAACAGTCATACTAGAAAATTGTTCCTTGAAAGAGATCTCTGATGGTAGTCTTTTCTACTTTAATTTTTGTGGAGTAATCACCATTAACAGTACAGCTTACAAAATATTTTAGCCACTCCTTTTCTTATGCAATCCTGAACAATCTTGCTCAGTGGGAACTTCATTGTTGATTGACTACAGTTAGGTTGATAAGCTTTGTTTGATATATGCCAAATGTAACATTAATGTGACCCAATCTCTGGTGATTAAACTGGGAGAATATTACAGAATCCTGTTGCTCGGTTATATAATTAGCACGCTCTTTGGCCCAGTTATTTATTTATTTTTTTTCCCTCATGGATTTTAGCTCAAGGTTGATATGCTTTCATACCACTCATCACAAATATTATTCATTGGGCATTTCTTCTGTCACTTGCATTAACCCCAGTATGTTCCTTTCACACAGATTTTAGGTCTGTGGAACTTGCATGGTGATCCAGAGCATAATGTCTAAATTCTATCGTGTGCTGCAGTACTCAGTCCATTTCCACATTTTTCTTTTGACATTTGTGGTCTCAACTTTAAGTAATCTTGACACAGAATGGCTATGGCTAACTTTTGCAGCTGTATGTCAACTAGAAAAACCCTATATATTAGGACCAATAATGACTTTTCTTAGTTGGAGTTAATTGAATGTGCCGACCGGGCTAGCCGAGTGGGTAAAGTACCTGCCCGGCAACCCAAAGGTCGCGGGTTCGATTCCCGCCTCGGGCTTGGATCAAAGTACTGCAAAAACCTTGGGAGGTGCAATATGGCCACAGAAGCCGATGCGCCAACAACTACCAAATCAAAAAAAAAAAAAAAATAATAAAAAATAATTGAATGTATGCCATACCACTGCTGAATAGGAAGTGAGGCCAAATAGCAATAAGTGGATGATTTTATAACAAGATGCAATACCACTAGTATCACAGGATGTATCTTGGTTATGTTATTTTGGAGCATTAGCAACTAAGGCCATATTTCTCCAGGGATATGCGGTGGTCATTCCCTGACCTTTCTGCATCCTCCATATTTGGTGATCACGGGCTTGAACCCCGGTCTAATCAAGACGCATGTGCTATGCACTGCTGCTTCTGGCTACGGAGGTGCCAGTGTTTTGGTGACATAACTTTACCTAGAGGGAGTTATTAAAGAAATAAACCTTAAGAGGGTGATAATTTGTGGCCACCACTGTAATATAATACATGAGAGATTGGTATATGCACCAGAGACCATAGTTTTTTTTTTTTTTTTTTTTTCCTTCCTACTTCAGTAAATTTGTTACGTTGTATTGTGTGAAGTCCTTTTACACACTTATTTCCTTGTGTGTGAGGCTTGGCCATTCCTCTAGTTTGGAATTACACCAAACTAGAGGAATATCAAACCAGTTGTTATTGCACCAATAAATGATGTTATTGGTACAATAATAACTGGGGTTATAATGTACCAAGAAAAATCTTTCTTAAAAAGAAAGAGGATAGTTGAAAATAAAGTATTTGTCCAATTTTTTTGTTGTAAGGCTGCCAGAACTGCACATGCAGTTTGTTCAATGATATAAAACTTTTCAGTAGAAATAGTTGCAGACCAGATGTGAGAATTTTTTTTCAGTAAAACATTAGATACTGGGACAAAGCTTACATAAATTCAGAGGGATTTCATAAATATTCAAATTATATGAAATGGGACTGGCCCTTCTGGTTATGTAATATTTTTATATAACTGGGTCCTTGTATCATTTTACTGGTATTACCAACTTTGAGGATGACTGACAAACCACTGGAACTAATTTTTGCTAGTTTATTTTAATCACTAGTAAAATTTACTAATTAAATTAAATAACTAGTAAAATTTCACTAGTAAAGTTTGTAATATACAAAGCTTTGTATATTACAAACTTTGCTTTGTATATATCTGCAATCAGGTAATGATTTTTAGTTTATTTCTAATGTGTGTAGTGAGTGCTAGTTGCTTTGCTCATACTGTGATCTCTATAATCTTATTTTCTATTATCAACTTTTTCTTTCTTTTTGGCAGTAGTCTGGTATAAGCAGTGAATGATTCAGCTTTTCTGTTTCTATTGTTATGCATTAGGGCCTCAGCAATGTGATTTTTATTGCTTTGGTGGGCTGGAATTTTCATTTGTCTGTCTGTCTGTTGCAGTAATTTGTATTATATTCAAAATGCAGTATTGTTCATGGCTGTCTCCAGGGGCCCTCTGACAAGATTGGGTGCAGTGTTCATTCTGTTTTATTTACCCTATATCTGTTTTTTATTGTGGTCATTTTAATATCATTAATATATAATTTAATATCATTATTAATATCACTGAATATCATTTTAATGATATTCAGTGGCAGCTCATAACTGTTTGGGGTCTTAAAGTTACATTAAATTGCCTTGTAGACATACACAGTAATAACAATAATCAAGTTAAAAATACTAAAAAATGTTAACTAGACATTTACCATTAACAGACTTTAACTTTTATTTAAAAACAAATCCATTCTTCAGTTTTTATTTGTTGAAAAATAGATTAACTTTTTCATTTAAGTTTGGTACACTGTTGAAAGCATTGCTTGAGCCTTTCCTAATTCATAGTGCTTAATGTTTTTATTCTTTTTTATGTCAAATGGCAGTGTTTAGGCTCAGAAGTAGTCGTTGGAATGGTCAAAAGAACTTGGTTTTGTAAGTTCACCAAGAACTTCAGCCAGATTATTTTCTGATATAAATTTCAGCAAGTCAGTTAATTTGCAATAATTGTGTAGATCATGTCTGCTATAGAAAACTTCTAATTCCATTAGAAGTCTTTCAGTCATGGGATATGATATGCTTCAGTAGTCTCCCCCATACCTCTTCCATGGGCATTTTTGTACGAAAAATAAAGTTCTTGTTAAACAATTTAGCAGCAATTAATTGCTTTATAAAAGAATCTCTCACCTATGTCAACACTTATAGTTGCATACTTCCTTTGCTTCAATCATGAGTGTTTTTGAAGGATTCTCACAGTACATTTGATTCCTGATTTTTAGAATGGCATTCTTAGTTTCCTATATATTCATGTATTTTAAGTGCCTAAGTTTCTCGATTTGCATTTGATTATAAATAACTTCCATGTGAGGCATTATCTGATAGAAAAGCTCTAACCAGAACCTCATTCATTACTCAAGATGTGCAAAATTCCAGTTGCTTCTGAAATCATCTTATCTGCATTTGCTCTCACTTGTAATTCCTTTTTAAAAAGGAATTACAAGTGACAGTATGCACTTTTTTAAGGATTCAAAATTTTCATAAATGCTGTTCATGGTGCATATATTGAAGTTCCATCTTGTACGGGAAGGTCAGGCAATACAGATGCCTTCTGTGAACAGATACTGTGGTGATCTCAAGAAAAATGTATCGACATGAGTTTCAAAAAGAATATTCTTGAATCTTGGGTACTACTTGCTGCATCATCAGATTCAGTTGGCGTGCATAGCAGTGAATAAAATGTGCATTTTTGCACTTCTATTTTAGCCAGAACTCTCCTTTCATCACGCTTGTGCTGTAAAATGTCTGAGCAACCAATTTGAGTATTTCCTTTGAGGATTATGTCTAACTGATTTAGAATGCATTTCGATATTCTGTCTGCTGTTGTGTTTTCCAGAGTGAAAAAGGTCTCCATTCAGTTCATATCTCAGAACAGTTACCATTTGTATATGTTCTGAAACATCTGTTGTCATCAGCCATGACAGCTACAAATGAAGCTTCTTTAATTTCTTTATTTTATCCCAGCATATTTGCAACAAACAGTCAAGAATATTTTGCTAGCAGGGACAGGAAGATGGTTATTTCATTATACAAGGCAATGGTCAGGCCACACCTAGAATACTTGGTACAGGTCTGGAGGCCTCATTTTAGGAAGGATGTAGAGTTGCTAGTGAGTACAAAGGGCAACATGATTGGTGAGGTGAACAAAGGGGTGCTCTTACCAGGAAAGGCTTAAGTTCTGCAAATTACAGTGCCTGGAGAGTAGGTACCTGCAAAGTGATCTGATTGAGGTGTATAAGGCCTTGAATAGGTTGAGCAAGCTGAATGCCTCTTCAGATTAAGAACTTGAGGGGGCACAATCTCAAATTGAAGAAAGATAGTTGTAGAATATGTGTGGAAATTTGCCTTTAGCCAACAGGTAGTTGATTGGAACAGACTTCCATCTTTTATGGAAGTTGATAGCCTAAATAAACTTAAGGCTGAGCTGGACAGGCATTTGGAATGGAGGGGTGAAATGGGAGGTTTTTTACTGATGCTGTATAATATAAGCTTGCTTTCTTGCATCATATGCCTCTGCTAATGCTAATATCATTCTGAATAGTTTTTGAAATGCCTTTAAATGATGCATTACTTTCTAAATGGTTCTTTAAATTGGAATCTAATGTACAGGTGAAATTTATTAATCCTCTTAATTCTCCTGGATTTTTAGAATAGTCTTTTTCATCATGTCTACGTAAAGGAATTTCAAACTCTCCACAATTTAATGTAATCTTATTTTAGATAATACCTCTCCAATTTTGGTAAATTTTCTGTTATGTTTGCTGATCAAAAGTCTGTAGGCCTCACTAATCTGTTTAATATTTTCACTTCCTAAAAGCGGTAGTGAAATCACATTAATGTTTCTTCGAATTCATGTTAGTTTTTTTTTTCTTTCATTCTGTTTGTTTGTAAAGCCACTTTTTGTCCATGTTAACTCACCTCCGAACAGTAAATATGGAAAACAAAATGCATTTTTAATTTCACAAAGCCAACTTTTCCTTTGGTACCATTCAGTTTTAAACTGTGAATATTACTTATTCTCTGCTGAGAAATTTGGATCTTTGGTGTGGGTGGCCTTTTTTAATTGCATTTTTGTCTCGGAGAGAACTGTGAAAAACTAAGTTGCTGAAGTTTTATTTATGGTCACACTACTTACTTCATGGGGAAGCATGGAGGCCATGATTGAATCAAATTTCACAAAATAGTGTCATAGAAATGTTTTACTTGCATATCACCTCATAATATAACTTCAAGTTCAAGCTCAATTTGCAATTAAGCTGTAATTACACTGAATGTTGAGTATTGACTTAACACTGATGGGAATTCTGACGAATAACAAAATGACACTAGTGACTACACACCCATCATGGTCAAAGACAATCTGCACTGCGTGCTTTACAGTGACTTATTTGTTTCACCTATAAAAAATGTATATTGGCAAGCTGCCAATGGCAACCAACAGATAATCACTGGAATGCAAAATGTGTCACTGCCTGGTGCATAGTAAGGCCTACGGTTAATTAAACTTCAAAGTTGGAAATTATTTTCTACTATATGCTGGTCCTGCTAATAAAAATATTTATTGCATTGCATTTTTCTTCACGATTTTATAACTCTGTTCACTGTATATCTAGATTTAAATAGTTGGGGGTACTGCAGTGCCAATGAATGCTGCCCCTGGTGATATTTCATATTTTTTTGGCCTCTACATGATCAAGTCAGTGCTGGCCTAAATATTTATTAGCTAATTTTGGCTATATTTGTGTTATACTTAATTTTTTTTTTTTTTTTAAATTTTACACATTTCTACCATGTCTTCCATTTCCACCAGTCTTCATTATTTGTTTCTTTGCTCATTTTCTGCATTTTATATATATATATATATTTATATATATATATAATTTTATTTTTTTTTTTTCTCCTCAAACTAGTAAGTTTGAATGAAAGATTAGTCAAGCGCAAACTATAAATAAAAGGTAAAGCAATTTGGGTACAAGCATATAGAAGAAATAGGGGTTAAGCCTTGCTTGAATAAGATTTACCTTTGGAGGCCCTATGGACCCTATCAGATTGATTTGAACCATGGAAATTTTTCAGAAATCAGAGTAAATTGTTTAATATTCATAAAGACGTGTGGATGATGGCTGTATTTAATTTGAAAGAATTGGTCTGGAGAATTTAAATAGCTAGTTAGGTGAATTTTACTTTCTAAACATCTAAATTTTAGAATAATCAGAATTCAATTTGAGGGTTAATTAATCAATGCTGATAAAAATCAACTTTTTTTAAAGTGAACTTTATTTTTATAGTGTGTAAAGAACAAATACTCCAGCAGCAGGTTTATGAGAATTGCTCTTATACCGGAGTTGAAATCTCGTGTTGTTAGAAAGCTTGTGGACAGTATCAACTAAGACATTTGCTGTTTGTCATCAAAAGACCATCAGTTGGTGTGTGTGTGTGTGTGTGCACATGTGTAATTATGAGACATTTTTTGTTTATCTTAAGCTTCTGATTTTATTTGTAAGTTAGCTAGGGCCTGTGATCTTAAAACATTTGGCAATGCCCTATGCTTGATCTAAATTTACCACTTTACTGTAGCTCATTTTAATCAGGAATGTTAATTAGATTCATGTAAATAAATGCATATTAACTATAAACTCTTGTCATTTTTACTTTTTAATCTACAGTCTGACCAGATTGTTGTAAATTTGAAAAATAAAATGTTTTAATTTTTTTTTTTTGTTGAGGCATGTTATCTTTGCTCTAAATACATTTCTTTCTTGTTACAATTTTTCAAATTGCACTTGACTAGCAGCCTATTTGGAACACCATGGATATAAGTAATTGTATTTTCATTGGAAATCATTTCAGTGGAAGTATTTTCCAGTGAAAAGGAAATAAGCTGATGTGTAGGATTGTCAGCTTATTTCCCAAACAGACTAATTGGCATCTGAAATACTAATTCACAGATGACTGATGGTCTTATATCCTAAATTACTTTGTTGCTAATCCACAATTTATGTGGGGGGATGCAATGTTAGAAATTGTAGTACTTAGGGAAGTACTCTATATGAAAATTCTTAAATTTAAACCTGTTAAATTTCCTTTCTTTACCAGAAAAATTGGTTGGAAGATGGCTAAGTCAAGCAGTGCTTTTTTTCAGCATCAATAATTAATTCTTTACAGAATTTGAGGTGGGAATTTAGAACTAATAAACTTTGGCTTTAAAACTAATTTCTACTGAGGAAGGGACTGAATGAAGTCCCTTCCTCAGTAGAAATAAATTGAAAATGTGATTAGTTCAATCACATTAAGTTATAGTGAACAAATTAATTCTATACACATCTATTGAAGTTGTAATCTTCTTGATTGAGGACTTACTATTACTGAGTCCTCAAGTGAAAACTACCTTTGAGTAAAATTTCCATGTGGTTCTGGGATAAAATGAGTTATGACTACATACTAATTTTGAGGTTCTTGTATTAAGAACTTTGACACTTGACTTATTTTAAGAAATTGTGCCACTTCAATGACTAATTCTGTGGGCAGTATTCCCAAGGTTCCCTTGCCTTGATTTCTCTCCTTACAAGGACTGTTCTTCTGGATATGGTTTTAAAGACTAAATACAGGATTATTAGAGAAGTAGTTTAACAACTTCTTATGCTAAGTTTTCTAGTTAAAACAAATGGTATATGGTGGCAGTGGAGGTATGTGATAGTTAACAAATAGATCTCTGTCCCCACCAGTTATTGCAGTACCATCAACAAAATGCTGGTTTCACTGGTGCCAAAAAGTTGACTTGGTGCATTATAACCTTATATGCTAATGTGCCATCCTAAAACAACCAACCAACTGGTGCCAAAATCTGTTTTGAGGAAACAGTCAGCAATAACAGTTAAGAACCTATTTTGCATTCATTTTGGGCAGAATCTTCCCAGAATAAATTCTGTGCATCAGTGGCATAAAGTTTGAATATAGGTTATTGTAAACTTGTGCAAACAAAACAGGCAGACTAGGTGTTAGACATTCTTTAAAATCTTGCTACAGCTGACCATTTGGAAAGTGCTAGTGAAATGTTTGCAGTTGAAGTCTTACCACTATCAAAATGAAAACAAACTGAAGCATAGAAACAACCTACTTGAGCATATGTTCACTGATAAATCCATATTTCATGTAAATGGCTGTCAATATTCGGTGTTCATGTTTGGGATACAGAAAAACCAGGTGAGTGCTTGCTCGAACATGTTTGTGATAGCTATAGTCAGTGTTCTGTGCTTGCTTTGCATTCAGCAAGTTTACAGGCCTTAATTTTTTTCACGGGGGGGGGGGAATTGTTGGGGGTGTGTATCCCTGTATGCTTGAATTTTCTGATAGAACAAATCAATGTTCACATCTTCAATGGAAGATTTGTTTTTCTAACAGGGTGCCATTCCATGCATCAGTGCAGTGACAGTGTGCCTGGATCACCACTTCCAAGGATGTTGCCTTAGTTTGGGTCTCATTCATTGGCCTCCATGATCCTCTGACTTGATGCTAATGAATTTCTACCCTTGGGGTTTCATGAAAGGTCTATCAACCCCTATTACCAAGGAATGTTTGAACTGAAAGCCAGAACTGCTGCTAGTAAGAGTAACTCCTTAATGCATAAAATGTGAGAGGAACTTTATTTTTCATGGGATGATTGTCAAGTAATTGCTGGCACCAATACTGAATATGTAGATCATCAAACTTAAGGTGTGCAAATCTTTAAAATTAAGCCACATTGTAATAACCTGTATAACTCTTTACCATAGGCTTGGTTAAATCAGCTCAATTTATCAGTATGGTGATTTTTTTTTTTTATTTTAAAAGGTTAAGTTTGAAAGAAGGCTCAAACTTACCTGGGTTTTTTACAGGTGTGTGCACCATAGTAACAACTTTGTGGCAGATGGAGACATTGCTCTCAGTCCATTAATATTATGACCTAGAATTTAAGGGCGCCTCCGTAGCCAGGTGGGAAGGAGCAGCAGTGCGTAGCATGCTTCTTGATTATACCGGTGTTCGAACCCTTTACCACCAAATACGGAGGATTCGGAAAGGTCAGGAAATGACCACCGCATATTCCCGGAGCAATATGGCCTTAGTTGCTAATGCTCCTAAATAACAAACCTAGAATTTAAGCCAACCAACAAATACATAAGTAGGAACACCAATAAGTCAGGCCCACAAACCTCCACTACATCTCTGCAGGAAAACATTACTTCTCCTTCATGCTACAAAAATCTGCAGCCTTCCTTCTCACCCTAATTGGAGATGCCTGTACAATACCAAACCAAATGAAAACCAACCTGCTCCCCTTAGACTTAGAGAACTAGCTTAATCATGGAATATAGAAATTGGTAATATATTTCAGGACATGACACCATCACATCCACCTTGGACAAATATCTCTTCAATTTATTTTCAACAATGGGGAAAGAACACCTTATCTCCTTCCAATATTGCAGTTACATGCAACTTACTCTCTTTCTAACTCATGTGAACTCTATACAGATGGATTCTGCTGAATTCCAGGACATTGTAGAATATCAGGAAATGAAAGAGCAGATCTTGCAGCCGAACAACCAGATACTACTCTTTTGCAGACTTTTCAAACTCCATATACCGATTATAAACATTATCCATAAACATGTTACAATAGCTGGTCACTAATCTGGAGAGGAAACAAACCATACAAAATTATCAAGGAAACAAACTATACAAAATAAAACCAGAACCAAAGCTGTGGCTCTCCAGCTTCAGGGACAATAGACAAGAAGAAACCATTTTAGGAAGGCTAAGACTAAGAATTATACACACCTCACACCTGTATCTATTAACAAATGACAATGCTCCCCAATGTACATCTTGTCATGTACAACTGACCATTTGTTAGTGGACTGTCCCCACTTTCAAAATATCCAGTTAAACTCCTAAATCAATTGCTAATACACAGTCATCAATAAATTTATTGCAGAGTTTTGGAGATGATCCTAATAAAACAGAATTATTTACTTTCCTATATCATAAAATATAGTTATTTCATATTCACCATTAGAAAGACACAATATGGCCTTAGCAGCCTATGTGTTAAACTCAACAACAGCAGTGTTGGGAACGCCTAGTTCTACAGCAGAGGGAAAAGCTATGCAAACTAGAAGGGTATGTTACAAACGGCATGTTGGATAACATTAGCTGGCTTTCAATGACTGCTAATGCAGTTGGAGGCATTGCAAACAGCAGCAACATGACATTTATATTGCTTGCGGGGAACATTCTCCCTGTGAGCCTTCATCCTTCATTCATTTTTATACTTTGGGGGAGGGGAAGTGTTTGACACAAGTTTATTTGTGAGGTGAAAAGGAGCCTTGTACAAAATGTAATTGAAAGACTACTCCGACAGAGAAATAAAGGCAAAGTGCTGTATTGAAATTGGAAAAGAAATGTTTCTGAATTGGGATTAACTATGTAATGATGAGAAGAATCAGAAAGCTAAGTTCTGAACCTTATATTTATTGTAAATATCACTTCTATTTTGGTACTACTTCATTAGTTAATGAAATACAAGTTTGTTCACTTGTATAGACAATGCAGTCTTTCTTTCAAAACTAATTTTGCTTTGTTTCAAACATAACTTCGGTGTCTTTCTGTATCTGAAATGATTTTATAACATTTCTCACTTGTTTTTTTTTTTTTTTTTGAAAAGTATGGTGAAAGTAAGCAATGGCATAGTGTCATTGCCAGTGGGATGGGGGGAGAAGTCACGCAAATGTCTTTAGTATAAGAAACAACCAAAGGAATTGCAATGAATTGTGTTTGAAAAATGAAAATGAAAAGATCATACTTCCTTTCTTTAATGTGTATTGCATCTACTTACACAAAATCAAAGAAATTCATCTGCTGGAAGCCACACTAGAAATGGAAAAACTGATAACACTACAATATGCATTTAATAAAAGAAAAGTTTGCTTTATTGTAATTGTTTTTAGGGAACAATATTGGTACAGCACATTTTCTGAATGTATATTTCATCTTCTAACACGAAATTTCAAGAAAATATTTCATTTGATGGCCATGTTATATACTTTGAAAAGTGGTGTCGAAGGAACTTCACATGAACATTCGTGAAATCAAACTAGTAATCCATTACTTTCCGTGCAATAAGTGTGGGTAGTAGAGAATGTTTTCTGCTTAAGTGAATGGAAAGTACTTGTCAATATTTCATCTGGAAATAATGTCAACTGGTGTGTTTTATTTTGATAAGTCCCTTACTGTAAAATCAAACAGGAAGTTACCCTTTATTACCAAAAGTAATTCTGTAAGACAGTCTTACAAATACCTTAATCTCTGAATAAGAATAGTCGGTAGAAATAAAGTACTTTTTAACAGCATATGACACTAAATGGTGAATTTTTTTGGCTTGTGCATTCAAAAAGAATTTCTCCCTTGAAATTTTATAACATCAAATGCACATCAAGGAAATACTGATATATTTTGTAACAATACACATTTCAAAAACTACTGCAGAGGACTAACAAAGGGTTTTAATGAAATTTATTTTATGAGGGAAATATTAAATATTTCCCTCACATATAATAAATTAATAATTTTAAAAATCTTTTGCTTGCCACATACATTTAATTCATTGCTGTACATAGTTTATTTTTCGGCATTTTAATTTTCTACTAAATACTATTTTGAAAAATAGAATAAATTTCATTGTAATTATATTCTAGCATTTTGCATTGAAAGGGCATGGACACTGTTGAAATATGTATAAAAAGAATCCCTTATTGAAAAAGAATGCCTGAAGACTGCCTTCCAACTGCTGTCATTTCCATTCCACAAGTTAATGTCTTCAAAAACATATCCATCCCTTCTCACAAAATTATGCAATATGCAACAATTTGTTATTACATTGATAGTAGAATGGGGATTCAGTAATATGCTAGAGAAAAAGAATGCACAACTTATTGCTCAGTATTCCAAATGTGCATTCTACAAGTTGCCTTTCTCGGATTAATCTATAATTGAAAATTCTTCACTCACTTCTCTGGGTATGGTCTTATTAAATTTTCAATCAGTCCAAATGCTTTGTCCCTTACAAAAACAAATGGCATTTTCAGTTCATTTATACCAGGAAGAGTTTTATTTAACAGCAAATTAAGCTGTTTCATTAGCAATCTTCTTCCAAATTTTGAATTTTTAAAAATGTCAAATTGCCATTGCATCCATAAGCACCATCTATTGCAATGAAACAGTAGTTTGTATTGATTTCTGCATCACAGTATTGAATTTTCTGTAATTATCATTAGAAGTTCATTGAAACGCTGGATTGACACTCTGTAAAATAAAATAAAAAACCTCTTGGGAAACTTCCTATGTGTTTCAAACATAATATAAAACTGTCCTGTTTTTAACCTATTTGAATTTGCTAGATGAATCCACCATCATTGTTTTCTCTTTCTACTTGCAATCAACTGTATACAGAAATGCGCAATACATCCATCTTGCAACTGCAAATAGAAAAGGTGAGTCGCTGGTGGTATCCAATTAAATGCCCCTTTTAGTTTAAGACGATCTGATGTTAAAAATACTATGTGTAGTTTGCTGTTTTGGAGGTGCTTACAATGCCAGCACTTTAAGTGCCTGTCTAGTATAGCTCTAACACTGGGTTAATGTACATCCTTTGATACTGTCTGTCCAATATACAGGCATATAGGGTGTGGCAATAAAGTTCCCAGACTGGTGTAATAAAAAAAAACACAAAGTGAAGAAGCTCAAAAATCATTTTATTTTTAATCAAAGTAATTACCACCCAGTCTAAAAAATATTATGGAGGTCCTAAAGTCTTGAAACTTTATTAGACATGTTGGACAGACAACCTGTGTAGTCTAGACCCACTAATTTTCGTAAAATCGGACAAATGCTAATAATTTATTTTTCTTTGTAGTGGATCTGTGTTCTCATTTTGAATTTAAAATCAACTTTTGTGAATTTTTTACCAAATAGGATAGTATAGGCTATTTTTGGAATATTAAATTTTAAGGCAGAAAAATTTTCTTACCTGAGATTTTTTTCAGGAACAGCTGCATCCAAGTGAGATGTAAATTTGAATGGTATTGAAATTGCATATATCTAGTAGGAGGATGAAAGAATAAAAGCAAGCTTTTGTCCTAAATTCATGCATAAGTAAGAAGGCAGATGATGTCCTAAAGCCTGATGGGGGCTTTTCATTAATACCTTCTTCAAAGGAGGGTGAACACATGTCGTAGGCTGTCATTTATAGCCTGGGCATGTCCCATTGCCGTATTTCAAAAGGATGGTGGGGGTGTTGGAGTAGGTGAAATGAGAAGTGGGATAGAAGGAAAATTTCTTTTTGCCCCATTGTATTACATTAATAGTTTGGGAATTTGAAAATTATAGATTTAGAGCAGCTTAAAAAAAAGTGTTTTTTTTGGAAAAAAAGAAGGAAAAGAAAAATTTCACTCGGAAATCTGGGTGCATGACTACCACCTTGAGAAAGAGAAGGTAGTCTGCTGGTGCCAGATTGGGAGAGTAGAGTGGATAGTTGATCTGTACAATGGCATGTTTTGTCAGAATGTTGCCTAGTGCAGAATGGGTGGGATCATTGTCATGCAACAAGAATCAGTAACTCAGGAAATATGCTTGTCTTTGAAGCACCTGTATGTAGAACACAGCATTGATTTGAATATTGTGTTCAATTATGGAGACTGCACCTAAAAAAAAAAGACATCAGGCTTCTTGAAAGGGTCCAAAGATAGGTAACTTACCTGCTGAGATCGGCAAAATGGTGTTCATATGAGCAAAGACTTCGGATATGTGGCTTGCACAGCTTGGAAACTAGACACCTTAGAGGAGACTTGATTGAGGTGTTTAATGCTCTGAGCAGAAAAAGTAAAATGAATGAGGATGAAATTTTCATTTATAAATGATTCTAGAACCAGGGGCTAGAAGCTTAGACTGGATTGCAGGAAGTTTTATTTTAGCCATTGAGTTATAAATTACTTAAATAAGTTACCTACATGGGTGGTTGAGGCTGACAGTTTGGGAAACTCAAAGGTCAGTTGGATAGTTACCTATGGGAGGAGGGAAATGCATAGGTTGTCTATTTCCTTTTCTTTTATTAAATTTAATTTATCATTATTTTACTTTTTTTGGCTGGTGCAGCATAAGCCTCAGGCTTCCTTGAACCTTATGGCTATTACTAATATTCCTCACCTTTCGGCAAAAATTCCTTGTGAATCACACAGTGTGTTGAAAAACATGACCAGCATCTTGATCCCGAATGTCTGTAAATGAAATTTTTAGACCTTGGTAACAATTTTGAAGTGTACTGCATGCTCTGATGCCTTGTCTGGGTTGTACTGAAACACTCATCTCCAGTGACAATACAGTTGAAAAAATTAGGATTGTCTTGCAAGTACGAAGTCTTTGCACAATGACAATTTGCTTCTCCTTGTCTGTGAGAAACAATTGCATAGACCTTTTCTCTAAATCTTCACACAGAATTAGATAAATTGTCTCATTCATATTCAACTCATCAGCCATCAATCTGAGAGTCAAATGCCGATTCTTTGCCACAATTTCCCAAACTCTGTTCTCATTTAAAGAGGCTGACAGCCACCCATCTCTTGAGTCATCACAAACACCCTCATTCCACCTTTAAACTACTAATACCATTCAAATATGCTGCTATGACTTAATATTTTATTACCATAAACAGGTTTTAACATTTCATGTTTGTGTTGCAATTTTTCCAGTACCATATGGACAGACAGGCCAGGGTCATGCTCTTAGTTAAAAACATTAAATCTAAGGCAGCGTATCCAGCCAACAAGAGTGGCCAGTACAATGTGGGGTCAGTTTGGCGTGACATAAGCACTGGGAAAACAAAAATGGGTAGAAGATTGTTATAGGCCTAATGACAGTGATGAGTATAGCAAACACCTATACAAAGAAACAGTGGGCCAGTAAACCAGAATGTCTTATAATTGGGGTTTTTAACTATCCAGATATTGACTAGAAATTGTTGGTTGGTCATTCACATAATAGCAAGACTTTTGTGAATTAACTGGATGACTGTTTTCTATAGCACCATGTAAGAAAAGCAATATTGATCCGATTATCAGCAGCAACTCTTCATGCATTAAGAATTAGGTAGCAGTGTGCTGATGTGGGACATAACTGCTGTCAAGGGTAAAAGGAAAGGCTTTTGCTTCCATAAGGATGACTACAGTGGTCTCAGTTTAAATTCTATACAGAGGGACTATTTAATGATGAAATTGCCAGCAGCAAATGCTAAACGGGAAGCATTCAGGGAAGTAATTGTAGATACTAGTAGGCTTTTTATATCAACTAAGAAATACCATTCCAGGCTTAGACCTAAATGGATGTCAGATGAACTGAGACCTGTGGCTAAGAAGAAAAATGCATGGGATGCATATAAATTATCTGGTGATACAGAAGCTTATATATTAACTTGTCTGCAATCAAGTCACAATTGAGATTAAGAGCTAAGGCAGATTACAAGAAGTCTCTTCCATCGAATGCCAAGCAACACAACAAAGACTTTTTTACTTCTATTAACAGCAGAAAAAAGGAGTTGTCACATTGGTCTACTTGACAACAATGGTTTGATGATTCTGCCCAGGCTGCTCACAAACTGAATAAGTATTATGCATCTACATTCATGCACAATGTTCATTATTGAAGGAAATTCCAGAAGTTTGTCAGAATCTAAAAGGGAGCTATACGATTTTGTGATAACTGAGAGGAATGTGGAAGGCAAACTGTTAAAGCTCAACATAAAAAAGGTGCCTGGGATGGATAGGATCTGTACAATTATATTAAGGGAGGTAGCAAAACCTTAGCTGTAATTATGGAAGATCATCTTTGAATTCAGAAGAGATCCCCATGAACTGGAGATGTATAAATAAGTAGATGTGTAAATTCACAAAAGGGGTGACATGAGTAATTACAGACCCATTAGCTTAACTTCTGTTCTGAGGAAAATAATGGAGTCTCTGGTTAAAAAAGTAATGCAGGATCATCTAGACAGGAATGCACTTATACTGCAGTCACAGCATTATTTTGTTAAGGTATGGTCTTGTCTGACCAATGTGACTGGATATTATAATACAGGAACTGAATGCAAAAAATAATTTTGATATCATATACAGTGGACTCCCACTTTACGATGGACTCTCCATAATAAAATACCATTCACTATACAATATGTGGCAAGCGCCGGTCATTGTAATCACGTTTGCAAATTGAATTTTAATTCTATTAAAGCGGTTCTAATAAGCGAAAATAGGAGGAATGTTAAATGATACGTGAAAATTAGAAGAATATTTTCCACAGGTTAGCAAAATAAATATAAATTTACGCTTACCTACATAGCTTAATTAATACTGTTATATAATTGATATTTCAGTTCACTGACTTTGTTTTTGGGTTATAAAATTTAAAACAGTAAAAAAGATATGCAATCAATAACAAAGAAATGTCATGCACAAATTGCAACTAACACAATAAGGAAGTAATGAAGTTTACAAAGTTTTTTTTAAAAGGTTCTGAAAATTTATTTATGTGTTTTATATGATTGAAGATTTCAGTGAAGGAGAAACACATTTCATCATAATAATGTAAAAACCCACAGAATTCCAGCTATTGGTATCGCAAATGCAATAAGATCGAGTTTACTACACAATTATAATAGTTTGCACTAACAGAAAAGCCCAATAAAACAGAAACTGTGAATTGTTTTATGGTAGTGACATCCAGAAATGTGCTTTAGAAAAAATATCAAAGATGTTCAGTTATAAGGATCAATTTTATTAAGTGCATTTTAATAATTTTAATTGGTTTTTTGAAATTTGATTCTCTAAAGTGGCTGATTCTACTAACCAGTGATCATGACCATGTTAAATGGCACCTACTTATTTCAATTTATGATTGTCTCTGACTGGGCCATGTGGTCCTTCCTCAGCCAATAGCAGCATTTGTAAATGTGTCAGCCGCATGTTTTGTTTTTGCATCCTTTGGTTGAAGTGATTTTTTTGTGTTGTGCTTATTTGACATAAATTTACTGTATTGAATTTGTGTACATACAACATTGTGTAAACTGATAATATGGCCATTAAAGAGTGCAGTAAGAAGGAAATTTCAACTTCCAGGGTGTTGGAACAAATTACCAAAAAACAATGTATTATTGGGTTCACATTATATTTTCACGATATGATGGTGTCTCTGGAATGGAGAAACTTCCATTTTTACTTCAGTATCTAACACACACACACACACCATTTCAGTTTATTGTTGTCACAGACAACCATAAACTGAAATGATGCTAGTGAGAAAAGTAACATGGCAGTATGTGATTTTCATCCATATAACTTAAAATATTTGTGAATGTTATGGTAGACAACGTATGAAATAAACATGAATGTAACTTGAAACACATTGTGAGATGGCATGTTAGAACAGGTTGTACTGTAATCATATATAAAACTTTAGTAACAGTTCTATTAGTAAATAATTTTGAAACACTCATACAATGGATATCCACCAAGAGATCACTCCAACATAATGTAGTTTATATCAATTTACAAAAGTATTTTTTGGTAAAGTATTACCTGTGTGAATGATTAATTCAAAGATACATAAAAGAAAAATGGAAAGATTTCAATATAATACTATGTAAATATACAAAAAAACCATGCTTTGAAATTTTTTTTTTTTTTTTTTTTTTTTGTTTTTTTAATAGAAACTTGTATTTTACAAACAGACAAAAGTATTTTTACTTTCTAAACTAAGTTTTAAATTTATCTCTCATGCACTCTGAATATAATAATACTGGCATAAGAATATATATAGCCGATTTTTATATAAAATATTCATATACACTTCCATAAATTCTTGTAGATAAATAATTTGATAATTATGCTGTCATAAAGGGAAAAAGTAAATTAATTTAGGAAAATAGTGAAAATTTTTATATATATTTAAAATTGTAATACAGAAGGGCCACCCCAATAGCACGTGTACTCAGACATCAAACACACAAAATTCTAAACAGACAAAAAAAGGGGGAAAAAACCCTAGGTTTTTAAGGTTATTACTTAGTATTTATATATCACATAGATTACAGTTTTTTTAGTATTTCATTTATGTATGTTTGTAAAATTCAATATGAAGCAATTAATTTTCAAATTAAAGTGAAAAGCAGATTACAAGAATACCTGTTATTAAACATTTACAGAAGAAAAAAGCCAGCAGTTTTCAAACCAACTTTTCCCTGTTACAAATCCATATCACTCAAACCATAAAAAATTTACATATACAAATCTTTTAAATAAAAATAACATAAAATGTAAGTCTGTGATTTATTTACATACTGCATGATTTAATTGATTAAAAGTCATTCATTTTGATCATCTTTAACTTGATCTTCTTGACTTGGTGCTTTCCCTTGAATTGGTCTTCGGAAAAGTAGTATGTGTGGTTCTGAAACAGAAATAAAAATAAAATTATCAGAAATAAAAATAAAATTACACAATATTGTTCTTTAGATGTATATTTTTCAATACATTCAATGATAATTGCTATGACTTATATGCTGTTATTGTACCATATTATGTACAATACTACACCATTATTTCTATACAGGCACATTCCCTTTTGTATTTTTACAAAACAGCAGACTGACATGATTGATAGCCCCAGAGGATTGTCAATCATGAAAGTGGCAAGCATAGATTTCACAATATGCTCCCCTGGTACAGATTTAGCTCACATCTGGTGAGTATGGGCTTGGCAAACAAACCGAGGGTCCTGAGCAGGATATCATCATTCTTCTCTTCTTGGTGATTCCATTCTACTTCTCCTCTCTCTCTCTCTCTCTCTCTCTCTCTCTCTCTCTCTCTCTCTCTCTCTCTCTCTCTCTCTCTCAGGGTAACTCAGGAATTTTTTTTTTGGCTGGTGCAGCATAAGACTCAGGCTTCCTTGCACCATATGGCTAATTATAATAATAATAATAATGTTTACAAACTTCATTTGGACTGTTAGTTCAGTTCCACTAGAATGCATCACCTAACAAGGTATTAGAATTGTCAAACTCAAACTGAGCAAGGCTGTTGCCAGAATTGAATGGTACAGTACTACAGAAAATCTGTATACAGGACCCAGTTTGTGTTGCATTAGGGGGGGGAGGTCGTGACCCATTACATTAAAAGAATTCTATGTGAGCATAAACAAGGAATAGGAACTAAAGAAATGAATAGCATCAGGGTATGTCTGCTAGGAACAAAAGTTGATGACGTTGTAGACTAGATATCATCTTTTAAGGGCACAAAAGGTGATATTGTTGCACATGTTGCCACTAATGATATTAAGAGTAAAAGAATGGTGGAATTACTTAACAAGTACAGGACAATATTGGAAAAAAAACTGTGAGTTACGGTTGAATTTAAAAGTGTCTGCAATTCTGCCCAGACACGATAGGAGGGAGTATATGATGAGAGCCTTGCCAATCAATTCGGTCCTGGAGAGATTTTGCAAGGCTCGTGGGGTAGACTTTTTCAGCCCGGTCTGTGCTTGGTAACACGAAACTCCTCCTAAAGGGATGGGATATACTTAAATAGAAAGGGTGCAAGAATATTTGCTGATGCTATCAAGGCAGTGTAAGATGGGTCGGAAAACTGCTAGTTTGGGAAGGATACACGGACTAATAGATTAACAGTATTCACTGGCAGAGGTGAAACTGATATTTGGACTGTTTCTATTGGAATGAGCAGCAGCCTGGAAAACAAGGTGCAGGGAATTTTAGAGACTGTTGAGAAACAAGTCAATACATGGGCTGTGTTAGGGTAGCTAAGAATAAGAACAAGTGCATGTATACTTGTGTGTAGACCAACGCTAGGAGTTTGGCAAATAAATCTGATGAATTTTAGGTATTGGTCAAAACATGAAAGGTAGATATTGTTCGGATATCAGAGACATTGTATCACACAGATATAAGGATTGCAGAATTGGAATTTGGGGAGTACAATGTGTACACAAAGGATAGACAGGATAAGAAGGGTTATGCTATTAGTGAAGAAACATAAAATTTAAGGAAGTGCAGCCAGTTGATATGAGAGGACAGTACAGTTGAGTCAGTTTGGTGTGATAAACATTGGCAAAGCAAAATTGAGAGTAGGAGTGTGTTATAAGCCTAATGACGCGGATGAGTATAATGAACAACTGAATGGAGAGATGGAGTGGGCCAGTAAATCAGATTGTCTTATAATGGGGGATTTTAATTTCCCAGATATTGAAACTTGTGGATTGGTCACTCACACTAGCAAGGCTTTTGTGGATTTATTGGATGATTGTTTTCTACAGCAGCATGTTCAGGAGTCAACCATAGGTAGTAATACTCTTGATCTCATTATCAGTAGTGATTCTTCATGCATTAAGAATCTGCAGATAGGAACCACTAGGTGGCAGTGAACACAGTGTGTTGATGTGGGATTTACTCAAAGAAGTAACTACCATCAGGGATAAAGGGAAGGGTTTTTGCTTTCGTAAAGGTGACTACGGTGGTCTGAGACAGTATTTAAATTCTATACGGTGGGACCAACTGATGATGTTACCAACAGCAAATTCAAAATGGGAAGCATTCAAAGAAATAATTTTGGAAGCTACTAGGCTTTTCATACCAACTAAGAAATATTGTTCAAGATTCAGGCCTAAATGGATGTCAGATGAACTAATTAGACATGTGGCAGAGAAAAAAATGCATGGCATACATATAAATTAACAGGTAACACAGAAGCCTATGGTAGATATAAGCTGGTCTGTAACCAAGTCACAAAGGATGTTAGGCAGGCAAAGGCAGATTACGAGAAATCATTGGCAAAGGATGCATAGAAAAACAGCAACGAGATCTTTACTTATGTAAACTCTAGAAGGACGGGGATGAATCAGAATGGTCCATTTGATAACGATGGTTCAACTGTTGATCATCCTGCTCAGGTAGCTAGCAAACTGAATGAGTATTTTGCATCTACATTTACACATGAGGAGTTATTCATGGAGGGGAATGCCAGATGTGTATTAAATGTTGGCAGTGATCTAAACAATTCTGTAATAACTGAGAGAAAAGTGGAGCAGAAATTGTTGAAGATAAACATAAGAAAGGCACCTGGGATGGATGGGATCTATCCAGTTATATTAAAGGAGGCAGGCAAAGGAAGTAAGCAAACCATTAGCCAAAATTATGAGAGCTTCTTTGGACTCAGGGGAGGTACCCATGGACTGGGGATGTGCAAATGTGACCCCAATTCACAAAGGAGAATCAAAGGGTGACAAGTAATTACATACCTATTAGTTTAACTTCTGTTCTGGGGAAATTAATGGAGACTGGTCAAAGAAGCACTGCAGGATCATCTAGACAAGACTTCAGTTATAGTTCAGACACAGCATGGGTTTGTTAAGGGGAAAAGGAAGTCTTGCCTGACCAATTTGATTGGATACTATGATGTAGTCACAAAGGAACTGGATGCAAAGAATAATTTTGATATCATATACTCGGATCTTTTGATAATGTTGCACATGGAAGACTGCTGTACAAATTGGAGTTGTTGGCATTGGGGGCAAATTGCTGCTATGGATAAAGGCAGATTACGAGATTACTATGTCTTCTCCCACTTAACCAGATGGTTAAGTGGGAGAAGACATAGTGTAAATCAATGGACACTGCTCTTCAATGGCTAATATTATTAGTGGAGTCCCCAGGGTTCAGTGTTGGGTCCATTGTTGTTTTCTCTATTTATTAATGATATTGATGAAGGATATCAGGCTTAATGTCTAAGTTTGCAGACGATACAAAGGTTGGCAGGGTTGTTAATGACGCTAATGACAGTATGCTACTGCAACAGGATCTAGAAAAGTTGAGCAGATGGGCTGAGAGGTGGCAACTGAAGTTTAACATTGACAAATGTAAAGTACTGCATATGGGTAGCAGTAACCCCAGAGTAACGTATCAACTGTGTGGTACTACATTGACAGTGGCAGAGAATGAAAAGGACTTGGGGGTAATTGTGCAGTCAGATATGAAGTTTTCTGAGCAGTTCAGATTGTCGGCAAAAGTAGCTCATGGTGTCTTGTCAATGATATACAGGAATTTTTCTAGCAGGGATAAGGAGGTGATTATCCCCTTGGCAATGATCAAGCCACACCTTGAATGCTGTATACAGGTCTGGAGGGTGATCTGATTGAGGTGATAAGGCCATGAATGGTTTGAACGAGCCCAGATTAGTGCAATATATGGCAATTCATTGTGAAGGTAGTCACAATATAAGATAGAATTAAATTGACGCCATTTACACTACTTCTGTAGTTTTTTATTACTACAGAAAAATGTGGCAACTGATATTCTTATAGTTAAAAAAACAATATTTTTACAATTTCCAGTTTTTTTCATTAAAAAACTATATTTAATAATTATTGCAATTCACTAGTAAAATGGCAAGGATTAAAAATCCTTTTTTCAAAATAAAAAAGAAAATTTCTGATCTGACAGGCCAGGCAAACCTATTAGTAACACAGTGTTACTAATGGTGGTGCCTTACCTGTCAGACTCTTTTCACATATAATTCAAAGTAACAATAATATCACTTCCAAAACTATTCAAATAAGTCTTGTATACGTAAAATTAGGCAGCATAGCAGTCACTAATCTAATCTTGAAACAGTGATTAACTTACAACAGATATTTCATCAAGGGACCTGTCAGACCAGAAGCCACTGTTGCCAGATTAATACAGGGCTTCATTTAGTGTTTTGGAACTTTTTTTTTTTTTTGCTTTGCCATTTAGGAAAAAAAACAACACAAATTTCTCTTTTCTACTCTTAAACACACAGTGTAAATAATGAAAGTCACAATCAGAAATATCTTGCTAGTCCAGAGATTAATAAAATTGATGAAAACTCATGAATTACTCTTAAAAAAAAAAAAAAAATCAACAAAATGAAAACCTCTACACACTAGAATTTTTCTCCATCTGGCAAATGCTGAATTCATCTTCTTACAGACAACTATCCAAACTAGCAATACTTGACCCTGATATGGAATATGTAGGTCACAAATATCAACCTTTCCTTTTTGTGCCTGCTTTTAACAACAGTACACATATGCCACTGGAAAAAAATATTCTGTTCAATGCTAAAATTTCCTGCCTACCACTCCAAATATTTGTCTTTGTGAAATGAGCAATATGCTATGAAATATCCAGCCCAAAACAAAACTTGTCAAGCTTGCCAGAAGGTCTGACATTCTGTAATGGCTCACGTGGTCCGTTTCTGTGTGAAAATGTTCAGGCATTCACTAATTTTTAAAATGTCTAAGTTACTAAAAGTGCACTTTATTTGTATCTTCAGACGAAAGGTCTTCCCAGTGAAACTAACCTCACCTGAAAAATCTGGCTTGACTCAAGACACCTCAATCTCAGAAGCAGAGAGCAACCAGCCAGCCTTGGTGACTACTTACACTAGTAACACTATTCCACACCTGAAATTAGAAGATTCATCTCTTCCCACAGAGATGCCAGAGCTATAGGGGGGTACATGCCAAATATGTTGAAGAAACACAGCAAGATGCTGAATCCACCTTTCACATCAACATTTCCTAATAGACTGAACAGACCCAAAAACACAAGCCGTCTCAATTTCCATTTGTACATTCTTAGTAATGCTTTGAAGTCAATAACACCTATGATAGGTATTATCAATGCCTACCTTACGAACTTCGTGAAGCTTTGAAATGCAGCATCTCTCAAACCTAAATCATGAAATCAGCATGAAGCAAAAGGTTAGATTCTAATATTCTGAGTATTGTGAAAAAGCATGAATTGACCACAACAGCAAAAGTACATTGCATGACCAAATGAGTATGGATAACATATCTCAAATGCAATCCTCAATTGGCATACCAGATGAAGGGAAAAGGGAATCAGAGTGCGAACACTCCAGGTCCTCCAACTAACCAGAAACTTATCAATGCTGAGGAATCATAACAAATCTCTGTGCATATTTTATCAGACTAAAATTAACTACCATAGCTTCTGAATTTTCCTGGATGCCATCCAACATTTGGTGTTCTGTGATATCTGTGCACAATGCAGATATGCCACATTGTGATATCAGCCATCACATAGAATCATAAAAATATATAAATAAATAAAATAATAATCACAAAATCAGTGCAATGTAAAAGGTTAGATGCCTCTGTTCTGAGTGTTATGGAAAAACACTGAGAATCAACCACAGCAATACAAGCACATCACATGTCAAACTGAATATCAATAACATATTTGAGATGCAGTCCTCAACCAAGGCCAAAATTCTTTGGCCTTATCAATGCCAAAGAATCATAACCAATCAATGTGTATATCTTATCAGCCAAGGAATCATAACCAATCAATGTGTATATCTTATCAGCCAAGGAATCATAACCAATCAATGTGTATATCTTATCAGCCAAGACACTCAACATCCAGGAAAACCCAGTAGTTATGATATCAGTACTTAAGATAGATATGCTGAGGTGCAATATTAGCCACTGCACAGAATCACAAACTTAAGCTGCTGAGATATTGGTTTGTGAAAATTTTATAAGTATGAAGTGCTGTGAGGACTGCAGGCATTGCTGCAAGGATGGCTTTTCACAATACAATACTATCCCCAAGTCCCCATAAACAAGATGCACAGGCCTAGTGCTTGGGTGAGAAAACATGCCACAGACATATTAAATTCCTCTGGGCTCAGAGCCAGTGGCATTATCACAACACCTCTAAGAATATTTTTGTCTTGAGAACAATCATCACAGCTGAGAAAGTTTCTGCACTGCTCTGACCCAAACTTCCCAAAGCAAAACAAGCTATGCTGATCCATTTCAAGAAATGCAATACAATGGTATGATCTCACACTGATCTCTCTTTTTCAAGGAACACAATTTAACTCCAACAGTGTAAGCTTGATGTTTCAGAACATAGTTTGAGCATGATCAGCAAAACACTGTTATAGCTCCCTTGGCAGGATATGGGGTGGAGTTTACCCCAGGAAGGCAGAAAGATAGCACTGCTATGTTTTTAAAAGCAGTCACCATCAAAGTAATCAATGCCAAATACTGCCATTTTCTGAATTTTGAAGCCTGGCCATCTTCACAAGATATATCTCCTTAATGTCATATCCAATCTCATTCCACAGCTTATATTTCAGAAGGTTCCTTTTGACTATTCAAAGTCCACAAATAAACAGTTTATCAATAATGACCACCTGAGACTCATTTTGAGTAGATCATGAACCTATTTGGGCTTTACTAATTATACTTACAAAGGACCAATTGCCCCAAAAAACAAAACTTCTATCATCATCAGATCCAAGTTCCTTAAAAGCCAAAAATGGCAAATCTATACTTCTATATAGTTCACAGGGGGTTTAGAATGTTTAAAGATGGATGTGATTCAATCAATCACAAAAATCAGGAGTCCTGGAGCTCCAATCACTGCTGTCACCACAGAAACCATAAAACTGCTCCTGTAATTGTGAGAGAAGGTCATCATATAATAGCAAGGCAAACAGCAGAGATGTTGGGAATATCGTTAGGAAGCAAGCATGGTATTCTCCATGACTATTTGTATATGATAAATGTTTGTGCAGACTGGGTTCCAAGACTACTCACACCTGAGCAACAGCAAGTTTGCATGGACATTTGTCAGGAGCTGCAATTGGATGGTTATTGAAAACAGTGAGGTTCTGCACAAAGTGATAATAATGGATGAGACATGGCTTCATCATTTTGCTTAGAAAATAAGCAACAAAGCTTTGGAAGTCTACATCACCACTAACACTGAAAAAAGCAAAAGTTGTGGCTTCTACAGGAAAGGTTATCTCTTTTTTTTTTTTACATTCAAGGAATGGTTTACAAGCATGTTGTGCCACATTATACGACTGTTATGGGACCTTACTACAGAACTGTACTACACACTTTGGGGGATCACACTTGTTGCAAATGATCACAACTACACACAGGTGGGTGTATCCTGCATCATGACAATGCAAGACCTCACATTACTCATACTGTCATCAACTAGCCAGCCATTAATGTCAAATGTGTTCCTTGTCAGCCCTACAGCCCTAACCTTGCATCCTGCAATTTTTTTTTTATATCAAAGTTAAAGGAGCAGCAGCAAGGAAAACATTTCCAGTCATCAGAAGAAGTTGTAAAGACATTGGAGGCAATTCTCAAATGCACGTCAAAAAATGGCTTCCACCATGTTTTTGTAGAATAACAGAAATGGGGTAAGTGCATTTCATCAAATGGAGACTACTTTGAAAAGAACTGTCGAAATATGGATGATTAATAAAGGAATGTTGCGAGGGAAAAAAAAAATTATAATCATTCTTTATTGAACAGCCCTTGTACTTACAATAGCTTTTTTCTTAATCTCTGTTAATCTTGGAATCAATGACTAACACCTGGCCAATAGTTTTAAGATTATATTAACCTCATGACATCATATCTTCATCTGTTAATTTTGTAACTAGCATATTCTCCAATAACATTTGTAAGGTGACATTGCCCTGATGCCATCAGTCACATCATCATCTGTTTATTTTGTAACTAGAATATTCTCTGTGACATTTGTAGGGTGACATCATCCTGATGCCATCTTTCTTAAACTCTTTATCATATGCAAGGCTCTTTGCTTTTGAATTTCAGTTTCTATCTGGTTGGTGTGAGCACATACTTAATTGCATCTGGTAAGTAGACTGACATTTTAAATTTTCTTATGTATAACATTTTAATTTAGTTTTACCATGAGAGAATGTCCATACTCGCTGGACGAAACTGTATGTTGAACACTTCCATGCTGTGAGGACTAAGAAACTATTGATTCTGTTTATTGGGCATTGCTGTAACCCAGTGGTTTTCAAACTTTTTTTAATAACAGCACCCCTACTCAATTTTCTGCCTGTTACATCCGATTCTCTTCCTGTGTGTATGTGTATATATATAATATTAAAAAATATATGTTATATCATAGTTATTACAATAATATAATTATAAAAATTACATTTCATAACACAAATTATATATATATATATATATATACAGTATATAATAATTTTATTCTTTATATAGAGGTACTAAGTAAACATCAATTATAGATCACCAAAAGATTAAAAAGATACTGTACACCTTTTTATAATGAAATAAACATAAATTAAAAAATAAATAAATAAAAAATAAGTTTAAATAACTTAAACCCAAATTATGTGGCACCCCGGTTGAAAACCACTGCTGCAACCCAGCGGTTCCCAATCTTTTTTGACTCGTGAACCCTTTTCAACATAATATTTTTATCGCGAACCACTAAGCCAATATTCTCTGAAATCGTATAATAGTTCTGAATTTGTATTATAAAATATTTCCAGTACTATGTTTTTATAAGTGATATTGCACAATAATAAAAATTATTATTAAGTACCTATACATAACAATGGTCTTTGAGAATTAAAAAAAAAATTTAGTACGGAAAACATTTATTTAACACGATACACTGTAAGATAGTAAACTAATTATAAAGAATTGTGGGAGATGTGGTTTCTTTCATTGGCAATTCTTTACTTTATATATAATTTTATTTTACTTTATTGTTTATTATTAGTTATATTTTGTAGTTTACAAAAAATATACCTATGTAAATCTAAGCAGATGCCATTACAGAATTTTTAGTGAACCCCATGGAACACTTCCGGGCACCTCCAGGGGTTCACGAACCACCGGTTGGGAACTGCTACTGTAAACTATTCCATGAAATCTAAGCTATGGGAAATAAAAAGTGAACTTTCCAAAAATGCGTAAAAGATAGATTCCCAAAAATCTCCAAGAAAACAAAAAATGCTGGTAGGTCTGTACACTATGATCCAAAGTATTCAGACACTCCTCTCCAGAATATTGTGTTCAATGCCAGAAGTCATGTAGGCTATTTTTTCCTTGCTATTCTCTTTCCCATGTTTTTGACTATATGTACACTACATTTCACTTCAATCTGATCATTAGATAGTACTCCAGACAACTCTAAATAAGTGTCTGTTGGGCGTGTTTGTATAATATATCCTGCTTTAATTTTCCTTGCACCACATTAGTGCAGTCATAAATCTTTTGCTTTGATTCTAGAGGATAATTTTTTTTTTCCTGCACCCCTTTTAACTATACAATAATAAAGAAAAGATATTTATTTAACGATTATCCTCCCTTGTCTGGCTGAAATGGCATTCTGCTATCAACGACACAGGCCAGGAACCAAAGTTTCCATTGAATTTCCTTGTTAATATTTTTTAATTATATTTTATTTGCTTCTATAAATAAGATATTTATGTTTCTATAAAAAGAATGTAAATATATTTCAAATATATTAATGTTACAGTAAAAATACATCCTATTTTCATTTTCATGCAATATGAATATATAGTTAAAACATGCTTTTATATCTCATGCATATCATTCAGAGTAATTAAGCAGCAGTTCATCGCAGTAGAAACTAACCTTTTTTTCTTGCATGCAAAGCAATACATATGGATTAATACATTTCTAAGCACATTTATTCCAATTAGTACTTCCCATAGTTTTGGAATAGGAATTTTAGTGCAAGCCAATTTTCAATGCATACAGAATTAACAGTTAGCAAAGTGAATCCTCAGTTTTATCAGGCAAAAAATAAGCATTTCTTTAATTCAGCAGCTTAACTTGAAGTAAATAATCTTTCTACATATATTTATTAAGAGATTTGCAAATCAGACGAATGATTTTCTTTTAACATTAGTAGTAGTAGTGGCATGTGATGCAAGAAAGCAAATGTATAAGCTTATGCAGCATCAGCCAAAAAAAAAAAAAAAAAAAAAAAAAATCACACCATTCCCTCCAAATGCCTGTCCAGTTCCTCCTTAAATTTATTCAACCTATCAACTTCCACAACGACAGATGGAAGTCTGTTCCAGCAATTAACCACCCGCTGGCTAAAGACAAATTTCCGCACATTAAACAACATTTGAATGAACGGCTAAATGTAAGCATATGTATAAACAATTGAACAAACAGTATATCACTGTTCTAATTCTGTTCAAAAATAAAATGATGTAAGGCTTTCTATAAACGGAATTGAATGAAGTATAAATGAGTAAACTTGACATCTACTCAAAAAGTTTGACTACTTAGCATTCTTCTTCCTTTATTAAATTTTAGACTTCATTATTTACCTACATCTTTTTCAGTCATTCTGAAGACAAGCAAGCAAGTCCCCCCCCCCACAAGATGGTGCTGTACAATAGGGGTGCACCCAGAGATTATTCCGTTGTACAAGGCAATGGTCAGACCACACTTAGAGTATTGTGTACAGGTCTGAAGGCCTCGTTTCAGGAAGGATGTAGAGTTGCTAGAACGAGTACAAAGAAGGACAACAAGATTGGTGAGGGGAACAAAGGGGTGCTCTTACCAAGAAAGGCTTAAGTTCTGCAAACTGAAGCACTTGGAGAGTAGGCACCTGCAAGGTGATCTGATTGAGGTGTATAAGGCCTTGAATGGGTTGAGCAAGCTGAATTGATGGGATTCTTCCTCTTGCTCAGATTAAGAACCTGAGGGGGCATAAATTCAAATTGAGGAAAGACAGTTGTAGAATAGATGTGTGGAAATTTTCCTTTAGCCAGCGGGTGGTTGATTGGGGAGAAAAACTTCCGTCTTTTGTTGTGGAAGTTGATAGCCATAACAAATTTAAGTCTGAGCTGGTCAGGCATTTGGAACGAATGGAGGAGTGAAATGGGAGGTTTTTTTTTTTTTTTTTTGGCTGATGCTGTATAAGCTTGCTTTCTTGCATCATATGCCTCTACTAATGCTAAGTATTGCATCGTCCACAACACCCCTAGTAAATCATTGCACCTCCCCGGGGCATCACGACACAGTCCACGTGGCTTGAACATTGTGGGGGGCTTCTCTGAAGTGTTTCAATGCAGTTCACCCGTCTCCAACACAGGTTGTCGAATATTTCTTCAGAATTTTAAAGCAGAAAATTAAATGTTAACTCTAGTTATTTACCTAGATTCTAGTTACGCCGCATGTTATTTTCTAACATAGTTTGCATGGGAACGAAAATAAAAACTTATACCTGAAGTAATAAGACTTCACTCTTAACAATTATACAGAAAGTATCTTTACGATTTTACCAAAAAAATTTACATATGTTCCAAAGTTACGTAACTCGGGCTTACGTACATCAGCCCATATACTTGTTGAGGCTGGGCATATACCAGGCTTTAACAAGTTTATTCAAGATCCAGTCGCCACCTGTAAAAGTTAGGCACTAGGTGAGGAGGGGACTAAAAACAGGTCTTTGGAACAGCTATTATGTGGAAAAGGCTGAATATATCCATGGTTTGCACAGCTTATTATTAAATTAGTATTAGTAATGGCCATATGGTGCAAGGAACCCTAAGGCTTATGCTGAACCAACCAGAAAAAAAAAAAAGGAGTAAAATAATAATAAAATTAAATAATTAATAAATAATAAAACAAAAGGAAATAGACAACCTATGCATTTCCCTGAGCTCAACCACCCATGTAGGTAACTTATTCCAGTAATTTATAACTTGCTGGCTAAAAAAGAAACTTCCTGCAAGCCAGTCTAAACTTCTCCTCCCCGTAACTCGAAGTTCCTAGTTCTAGAATCATTTATAACTGAAAATTACATCCTCATTCATTTTACTTTTGCCACTCAGAGCCTTAAACACCTTAATCAAGTCTCCTCTAAGGTGCCTAGTTTCCAAGCTATGCAACCCATATATTTGAAGTCTTTCCTCATATGGTCTCACCAGGCAAATTACCTGTCTTTGCACCCTCTAAAGAAGCTTGATGTCTTTTTTTTTTTTAGGTGCAGTCTCCAATCTTAAACACAGTATTCCAAATGTGGTCTAAACAATAGCCTTATATAATTATATAATGGAATTATGACATCCTTATCCCTACTGGCAAATGTTCGATAAATCATCGAGAGGACACGTGGGCCTTCCTTGCAACCTGTCTACAATAATCGGAGAACTTCATACCTGACCATATCGTAACTTCCAGTCCCTTTCTTCCACTGCTGACTTTAGTTCTACTCCAACCAAGTGTATGAGTTATTTTGGGATTACTGTTCCCCAGAACAGTAAAATTCACATAAAGCCAACTTCCCCAAACAGCATATCTGTCAATATCAAACTTGCAATGCATGTTTCTCATGTAAATAATATACAATTTAATATTACTCTTGATGTTGGGCATTTCCCTCAACTGTCAAAATTTGAAGTTCTGTGTCTGACATATTGATATCTTACAAGCAAGACATGTAAATTTCAAGTCAATGGTAAGATCTGCATCATCACAATGCCTACTGGAGAAATGGAGATGCCATCTTCAAGATTTTTTTTTATAATAGCTAGGATACCCCCAGCATTTTTAAATTGATTGACCAATATTTGAATCATGCTATTAGATGTAAATTGTCATCCCTGGCCTACTGACAATAACTCTTCTGGCAACCAGTGCCACATTTCTAGCTGCTGATTTCATATAGCAACAACAACAAATTTTCAAGAGTAATTGCTTGACACTGACACTGCAGTTACCCAAAATATAGTAAACTCTTTAAAATACATTTAAAATCCAACAACCTTGGAGATTGAGAAGCACCAGATTTTAAAGATGTATACCTAGTGGTTGAATAGTTTTACCAAAACCCCTTTCAATGAATATTAAACACTAACAACTAACCTTATTTACATCTGTAAATAAGGTTAGTTGTTAGCAATGTAAACATTCATAATGAATAAATGGTAGTGCTAGAGATTTATTACTTAACTATTCTTCTGCTTTTTCCTAAAGAATATCTATAATGAGAAATGTGGAATTAAATCTATTTATGTACACATCAGTAAGAGATTTAATCTGGCACACATTTTTCCAATTGTACGTATACTGATAATTTTCAATTTCTTTTGCTCTCAGCTGTTCTGAAATGATGTTAAACTGGCCACCAGCTCATAAAAAGTTCTATGACCAGTCGCATAGGGGTAATTCACAAGAGCAGTTCTCACCAAGTTACAAAATTTACTGAATAGCTGGTAGCACTAAAAGAGATATTCAAAATTATAATACAGATAAAGTCATATGGCCTCAGAAAAATAAGATATTTGCAGGATTATCTTGTCCTTTCATTTGATGATTTTTTTTTTTTTTTTTTTTTGAGTCAGAAGGATTATCAATGCATTATCAACTGCGTTGAGATTAATTTTCATAACTTCCCTTTGTAACCAGTTGTTTTCAGGTTGACCGACAATTACTTAAAAGACGAGAGTGCTATGACAGAATGTTTAAGGTTCCTCATCAGGTTAACAGCCCCCCACCCCAGTGATAACACTTAGACAAAACAGATAGCTTTAGCTATATTAGAACTTTGAAAATTCTGATTCTGTATACTGCACAGCAGCTCACATGAAACAACTACACAAGGGTTTTTGTCTGTATGTTGTCACTAGAGGCCACCTGCTATATAATGAGGGACCAGTTTGTCCTAAAACAGGCTTTCATACTTTATCCCAAATCAAACTCAAAAACGTTTTGCCTAAATCATATCTTTAAACATTCTAGAACTCCCTGATCCATAGACTGAATCAAGGATGTTACATTCGGTGGTAAAAATACATGGCGTGTATATTCCCCTTTTTAAATCTCATAACTGGGATGTGAAGAAGCATTATCCAGAAAGTGAATGGCCTTTTTAGGTAAGTTTATTTTCTTCAAGAAAGTACAAATTCACACAGGTGCCTCCGTAGCCAGGTGGGCAGGAGCATCAGTGCGTAGCACATGCTTCTTGATTAGACCAGGTTCGAGCCCGTGACCCCCAAATACGGAGGTTGCAGAATGGTCAGGGAATGACCACCGCATATCCCTGGAGCAATATGGCCTTAGTTGCTAATATTCCTAAAAAAAAAAACCACACAAATACATATTCTTTGAATAATGCAGGATTTATCCATGCTCTGAGCAGTATGAAACTGGTAAAGATGAATCTGAATTTTTAAAAGATCTAGGATTAGCTGATTTACTAACAACAAAAAGCAACAATTTGTGAGTTACAGTTTCATTGCTGCAAGCAGCTACCATGATTCTCTTTGGATTTTTGGTATCCTGCTACTGCTGCAGGCGCTTTTTTTTCGCTTTTGTTTTGTAGGTAACATCTTATAACCTAGACTTGTTTCGGCCATATTATAGCATTATTTTCCAATCAATTTTTCCCTGTCAATAAATGACCTTAAATCTTTTTTTTTTTTGAGCAGCAGAATGATACAATCTTTAATTCTGGTTTCTTTAAAAAGTGGAGCAAAAACAACACTTTGACGCAAACTAGTGCAAAATTCTTCTAGATTTTGCCCCCACAAATCTTTTACAGTTGTCTAACATACATCTAATTCAACATATATTTTTTTTTTAACAACTTGCTTCAATCAAGTTTTCCAGGGTGTTCAACTTCCAAGTTTTCATAGAAACAACTTTCTTTTCTTGCTCCTATTTCATTAATTTATATAATATTTAATGAAATTATGTACTGTAATTAGAATAAATAATTTTACTGGTGCAAATGGCTTAGAACAAACACAACTGATCTCTCCAGAAGCACACAGCTCAACAGGTGGGCACAGGCACACTACAGTGAAAGTAACCCTAAAAATAACAGTAAAATCAACCACTGGTTAGAAATAATACAGAAGTACTTTTCACACTTTGTGCTCTCAACCCAGCAGCATCTGCACAGGACCTCACTGGTTCCTCTCCAAAATAACTGCTGCATGTTACTTGGTTGGTGCAATGCTAATGGCTGAAACTTTTCAGTCACACTTTAATTGAGCAGTTTTGGAAGTGAATACTTATTATTTACTTTGAATTATGCATACAAAGAACTTGCCATGTCTCGTTCAATTATAAGAAAACAATCACTGAAAATGAAATTAGCACAACAGCTGATATGCATGACATGTCTGCTATATAAATTACTGTTTTATGTTTAAAGAGTGCTTCTACTGTAGTGCAATACTAGGACAACTCATTGTGAAGGCAGAGTTTCTGCTGTGAGTGATAAGACTATTGCATTAACTAGACAATTAAATACTGCTGGCTAAAAACCTACATAAGTCATTCCTAACTTCCCACAATTTCAATAAGGCCAAATAAATAGTAGCTATTTTATAACTTTGAAAAGCTTTTAAAAATCTGGATTATTTAGTTGCATTTCACAAAGCGATAAAAGTACAGTAACACTAAAACAGACTTAACTTTCATTACAAATGAGCTATAGTCAGGGTATTCAAGATGATGAAATAAACAAACACATAATTGCAAGGGTGCACTGGAGGGCCTGCTAAACTTCAGCCCATCCCAAAGAGATTTGATTTAAATGAAAAACAAAAAAACTGAATAGTTTTCTCTAAGTCAAATCAGCAGCTCTAATTCTCACCATCCCCAAAGAAAAATCCTGGGTACACTACTACATAACACTGAAATATGCATGTGTACAAGGCTGCAAGAAAATCACTAGCTACTTCAGTTAACAAACATAAGCTTTACCCACCATTAGAAATTTTAACACAAAAAAGTATAAGCGGGAGAAATTTGATTTTTCAAAAGGCATATTTAATGGGAAAGGTATATATAGAAATTACATGGAAAATAAATGGAACCAAAATAACATGTTGTAATATATGGGAAAATGTAAATAGAAATAACAGGGTTTCATTGTATATTATTTACCCAAGTGCATTTCCCAATGTGCATGTGTGAATGACTGAATTGCTCAATTTCTTCAAATTTTAATTCTTCTTAACAAAGTTTAAATATTAAACCGTTACATGAAAAAACAAATACACTATTGAATTAAGGCATTTTTTCAGAGCAAGTGTAGAAATATTTTCTACAAAGTTGCAAGAGCTAATACAGTTGATTCCGGTTATTTGGGACACATCGGGACTAGTGCATTTTGGCCCAATTATCCGAAGTTTCACATAAATAGTTAAAAATACAATGGACCCCCACTTTAAAATTGGTTCACTTGTACAATCAAATCACTTTACGATGGATTCACCATAGTAAAGTACCGTTCACTATACGATGTGTAGTAAGCACCGGTCATTGTGATCACGTTTGTGAATTCAATTTTAATTCTATTAAACAACGATTCTAATTAGCGAAAATAGGAGGAATATTATCCACAGGCTATAACAGTAAAGATATATTAAGCACAAATTTACCCTTTATTACCTTACCAATTAAAAAATTAAATGATATGTGAAAATCGGAATAATTAATACGTACTGTAATATGTACGTGCTAACTAGTTGACATTTCTGTTCACTGACATTTGTGGGTTAAAATTTAAAACAGTAAAAAGATAAGCAATCAATAACAAAGAACACGGCACATACAAATTGCAAGTAACACGATACGCGCAAGTGAGAACGGAGTAACAAGTTACGAAGCTTTAAAAATAGGAATGAAGAGAAGATTCTGAAAATTTATTTTTTTATATGATTGAAGGTTCCATGGAAGTGTCAACACATTTCACCATAAAAACCCACAGAATTCCAGCTGTCGGTATTATCACAAATTCAATAAGATCAAGTTTACTATCCGTTTATGATAGATTGCACTAACAGAAAAGCCCAATAAACAGGTGACTGCTAATTGTTTTTATTGCTTTATGGTTGTGACCGCCAGAAATCCGACCGAACCATGTGGTACGGTCAGAGACAATTGCAGGGTAATCTCCAGTGCTGCCGTCTCCTGCCCCGATTAAACGGCATGTTGTCCCAATTAAGCGAAGTAAACCCTGGCTATTTTCTCAATTGGGTTCTGTTTTTTCAGATTTGCCCCGATTAACCGGTGGCCCAAAATAACTGGAATCCACTGTATAAACTGAAATAAACAAAAAAATGTGCAACGGTGTTTGCCCACATGCCTTCAGGTTTTACAGAAGATAATGTCCAATGTAGATTAATCTATGTTGGATATGATGTACCTGCAAATGCACATGTTGTATACCTTGCAAATCCACTGTGACATTAAGAAAAATATTAAATTTTCGTATTTTATCTGAACATTCTGAATGACACACAAAATTCACCAAAGTATGGATACAACATTAACAAACATTACTAAAGTTTAAAAATAAAACATGGTGTAATCAAATAATGATCTGTAAAATTAAAACACTATCATACCAAATTGAAGGGATAGTTGCAAACAATAATGCTAAAGAGGTGCCAACTTCCACCTGCATATGAGAAAAATTAAAAATAAAAATTTCAAAAATAAATAAATGAGCAGAAGCCTACACTCACCCGGGGAAGCAAAACAACAGTCTCCCACTTGTATGGTGCAACTGCTGTCAGAAACTCCCAATCCATTTAGCCTAAAAGGTCAATGCAGACACTCATTAAATAAGGAAAATCTAAAAAGAAAGTTTGGAAGAGCCACAGTGACCATTTTTCCAAGAGGCATTGGCCTTGTGTAAATTCCCAAACACTTGCAGTTTTGTCATGGCTTGTTAGAAGCAAAAGAACCATGGATTCCCCAGTGCAAGCAACCAAAACAGACATGACAACAGAAAATACATCTTAAATATAGTCTAGGAAACAACTCAAACAAACTGAAAGACAAAACAAATTACATGCAAACTGCCAAAATGACAAGCCAAATCAAAATGTAAATATGCAACATAACATATAATAAGTTAAATTAAATAGCAAAACTGTAAATTAACTACAAAAGCATAAGGGTAACAACACTGAAGAATACAATCATGAAGAGAAGAGGTAGAAGAACGAAAGCATATGCAATGGACCATGTAGTATCTGTATGAGTTCACTAAAGCTAAAAATAAAATGTGCTATAATCAAATAAAGATTTGTAAAATTAAAACACTATTATATCATGTTGAAGGGACAGTTACAAACTGCAACCAGTAATGCTGAAGGGGTGCCAAGTTCCACCTGCATACAAGCCAAATTAAAAATTATAAAATTTCAGAAATAAAGAAGCCTACACTTCCCCAGGGAAGTAGAGCAGCCAAGTGAATGTATGCTTCTGCATATTTATTTCTGAAATTTTCTAATATTTATTGTTATTCAGGTGCAGGTGGAACCTCTTCGGCATTACTGGTTGCAGTTTGCAACTATTCGTTCAGTGTAGTATTACAGTGTTTTAATTTTACAAATCATTATTTGATAAACATTAATTCAGCTTTTTTATTTTCTGACAAAAACGTTATCAGTGACCCATCAAAAAAGCTTTCATGACCCAAATGTGGGTAGTGATTTGTGAGCCACTGTCTTATACTAATGAGAAGATGAACTTGCCCCCCCCCCCCAAATGGTGAGGAGACACAGCCAAACATCAGTAAAGCCAATAGTAGTCAGCCAATAACTTCCCATGATGAGGACAGTGTGTCAAGCCAATCACCATTTCTATTTTTGTGTAGCATACTTATCAATGGGGAGTCACCAACAAAAATTAACCTGGAAATATGCTGGCTGGCTCCCATCCTTGACATATGGAGTAGATAGTCTTTGAATAAAATAAATTAAAAAGTTTTAAATTTTGTATAGAATACAGCCCACTTCCTCATAAGGATTCATCTAGTGGATTTTTAGGTGACTTTTACTGGATGGTTGCTAAGAGGCCAGTCATAACAACACATCACTAAGAACACAAACCAATGCAACATACATGACTGGCTTTTCAGAGATGCTAAACACAGAGGCACAGGGCTGGGTTGAAAGAATCCTTAGGCATTGCTATAAAAAACTACACATATACATTATCAATAAGGAAATTATATTTTTAACTTCCATCTAAATTTGTTACTTATCTACTGATGAGAACAAAAGGTGCTATGAAACATCTGGCCACATAACCTTGCTTCATTAAATCTCCAAATTAAATATGTTTCAATGCAGTATATAATTATCTAATATTAGCAATTAAATTAGATTCTTATATTCACAAGTCCTCCATCAGCTCAGTTGGCATACATCCCCACCTGCCACTTGTTTGGAGAGGTCTGGATTCAATTCCCATTAGGACTGGAGAAATTCTGGATGCCTCTTCAATAAAGGTCATAGTTAGCCAATCTCGGGCAAAAGGTGCAGGTCCCCCCATAAATTATTAAGGGTTTTTCTGTCCACTTGATATGAAAATTGGCCTGTTATGAATGCACTTCATACAAACAAACATAAGACTGTCCCACCCAACATGTGACAAATGCATAAGGAAGCAGAATTGCTTCCTTACCCACAGTTGCAGCTGCAAGGTAATATAATGTTATATCCATAAGTACCAACTTTTGACTCAACTCAATCAAACTGATTTTGATTGCATCCAGAAAAATACTGTTGCAGACTTTGTCCTCTTCAGAAATGTTGAATCAAAGTTTTGTCATAACAATAGCCCTGTTATCTAGACTTGGTTGTCTAGAGCATTGTCAAAGTTTCACCAGAAAGAGATCTTGAACTCAGTTTTTGTTTTTCTAACTTGGCTGAATATTCTTACACTCAGCACTACTATCAAGAATTGTTAAAATGCCAAGCACGGTTTGGAATAACTTTTTATATTTCAAGCTTCCTATATCAATTCTTTCTTCTTTCATAATGGTGTCTCATTGGTTCTCACACCAAAACTGACAGAAGCGATTTTGCAAAACATCTATTGCTTCATCATTTCTTCATAACAAGAAGTATTGGAAACTTGTCCACAAAAAATTTCAAATTTGAAATTGATGCATTGCCAATTGCAGAAATTTGTGCTACTTCAGCATTTATAAGAACATTATTTTGTGACTACATGGCTGCACGTGCACCAATAAAGTTTTTCCTCACTGAGCAAAGGAACACAATCTTCTCTTGTTACAGACTCTCTCCAGTAAAATTGCCTATGACTAAGTCAGAATCATCATTCTGACTTAGTCTTCTATGGTAATCAACTTCCAAAGAGGAAGCTTAAGATCTAAAAACTGTTAATATAACGAATTTTCAAATAATATTCTTCTACAGGGTGGCCACTGAAAGACTGAAGGGTTTGAAAAAGTCATAACTTGTTCATTTTTAGTATTTTTTATTTTCTTTTTTTACAGGTTATAGAGCATCCCTTGGAGATTAAAATGGCTACATATGATGTCCAGCAACGAGTAAAACTCGTTGGGTTTTTCTATTCCAGTGAAAGATCAATTATTGAAACTCAGAGAAAATACCGGCAACATTTTAAAGTCCTCCTAGCGATAACATGATTCGGAACCTAATCGTGTGGTTTAAAAGAACTGGATCAGTCGACGATCTTCCGGGAAGAGGTCCTAAGCGCGCTATGCGCACTGACGCAGAGGTGGAAGCTGTACGGCAGAGTGTCCTTGAGGATCCATCTGCCTCTACCCGTCGTCACTCTGCTCAACTAGGCATCGCCAGAACATCGCTTCAGTAGATTCTGAAAGGGTGGTCAGTCTTTCAGTGGCCACATTTTAATCTCCAAGGGATGCTCTATAACCTGTAAAAAAAGAAAATAAAAAAGATTAAAAATGAACAAGTTATGACTTTTTCAAACCCTTCAGTCTTTCAGTGGCCACCCTATACATATCTAAGAATAATGATGTGAGGATTAAAGAGCTATGTTTGTATTTTCAAATGTTGGCAAAACATTTAAAAGAAACAAGCATACTGTTTTATTCAAGCCAGAAGAGAAAGAAACATGAACAGACTTTTTACTCTAGTGAAAATAATATGCAAAAATTATCGGCTTACTTGGCCTGTTTAGGATTACTTTTACCAGAAGTTTGTAATTGAGTTCTTTTTCTTGAGTTCATTAATGTCTTCTTTCAAAATGTTTAGATCACACCACTCACTTGTACTTCTACTTGGTAACTGAAAAGTGCTCATATTGCTTTATTCCACTTCTAAACTTGTCTTTAAGAAGACTTTTAAAGTGTATCACTGTTCTACCAGTCTAGTTACACTTAACCACAGAAGGCAAACATACACACACGTGCTTCAAAATCTTTTAGCACTTCTTCCTTGATAGTAGTAAATTTCATCCAAGAATTGACTTTCACAGAAAAGCATGGTGCATCCTTTTCAGCACACAAATTAATAAGGTAACAAAGACAGCCTATTACCAAAAAGTGCTCAAATCTCCTCTTTTAATACTTTTGTCTCTCCAGTTTTCAGGCCTTACTATAACAGGTGCATTATCAATACTAAGTGCCAGACAGTTTTTTGAAGGAATCCCACTTGCTTTCAGGTTTTACAGATGATGTCCAGTATAGATTAATCTATGTTGGACATGATGTATGTGCAGATTCATCTTCCAATGCTAGCATAGAGAGCAAGCTGCTTCCAATTTGATGATTTTTTTTTTTTTTACTACAAGAGCTCACCACAATAGGATATAGCTTGGAATCACTTTAAACTGCTAATTGCAGCAATCAAAAAAAAAGGCCCAGTTGTCAGAACCATTACTACCTTTTCTTTCCCTGTCTGTGCAAATTGACTAACAATACCTGTTGTTTTTGTTCTTTCACAACTGTATTTTTTTTTTGCTATTGGGAAACATGTTTGTGAACAACACACCTGCATAATCAGAAGAACTCTGAAGAAGATTTTGTTCTATGACAAAAGATGTAAATAAACATTCAGCACGTACAACATCATTGTCACCAATAAATGCAACGTTTATTTATGCAATTCTTTCTATGCACTGCACACTGTTGTTATGCTTATTTATTTGCAAATATCTGATTACATCACATTTCCCACTGCTTGAAATTTAAAAATTACATCTACATATAGTACGCAGGGCAAACATATATTTACCATTTCTGAATTTCACAATACATGAAAAATCTTGCATATATTTCTTCTGAATTTTTACATCATATTTCCTTGGCAGCTTTCTGAAAGACGCTAAATTAGTTTCGAACTAAACAAGTACTATGAACTTAATGCACAGAACATACTACTATTGCACATTTCTATTTTGCAACATATACTACCATAGCATACCTGACAGCTAATCCATTAACAAAAATAAGCAGAAATTTGCAAAATAAAAAAAAATAAAAAATTTTAAAATCAAATTTTAATATAATTTTTTTGTGAAACCCAACTATATTAAAATGGTGAGATGAGAAGGGTCCAATTGAGTTTTAAAAAAAAACACCATTCATTATTGTAAATACAGAGAGTTGGAGCTATGTATGTCATGTCATATCCACAAATGAGTGTACATATAATACAGTGGATTCTAGTAATTTGGGCCACCGGTTAATCGGGGCAGCCTTTTATTTGGGGCCAATCTTAAAAAACAGAACCCAATCAAGAAAATAGCCAGGGTTTACTTCGCTTAATTGGGACAACATGCCGTTTAATCAGGGAAGGAGACCACAGCACTGGAGATTGTCTCCAACCGTACTACGTGGTCTGGTCAGATTTCTGGAGGTCACAACCATAAAACAATTAGCAGTCACCTGTTTATTGGGCTTTTCTGTTAGTGCAATCTATCACAAATGGATAGTAAACTTAATCTTATTGAATCTGTGATAATACCGACAGTTGGAATTCTGTGGGTTATTATGGTGAAATGTGTTTGCACTTCCATGAAATCTTCAATCATATAAAAAAATTAATTTTCAGAATCTTCTCTTCATTCCTATTTTTAAAGCTTCATAACTTGTTACTCCACTCTCACTTGCACATATCGTGTTACTTGCAATTTGTGTGTTCCGTGTTCTTTGTTATTGATTGCTTATCTTTTTACTATTTTAAATTTTAATCTCACCCACAAATGTCAGTGAACAGAAATGTCAACTAGTTAGTATGTACATATTACAGTATGTATTAATTATTCTGATTATCTCATATATTCTTCCGATTTTCACGTATCATTTAATTGGTAAGGTAATAAAGGGTAAATTTGTGCTTAATATATCTTTACTTTTATAGCCTGTGGATAATATTCCTACTATTTTCGCTAATTAGAATCGATCGTTGTTTAACAGAATTAAAATTCAATTCACAAACATGATCACAATGACCGGCGCTTATTACACATCGTATAGTGAACAGTACTTTACTGTGGTGAGTCCATCCTAACGTGATTTGATTGTATACTGAACCAATTGTAAAGCGGGGGGTCCCTTGTATCTTAAACTATTTATGTGAAACTTCGGATAATTGGGGCAGCCGCTTTAATCGGGCCAAAATGCACTAGTCCTGATGTGTCCCAAATAACCGGAATCGACTGTACTAGACTTTAGTATTATATGTTATGCCATTCAAAAATTCATTACTTCCAAATCTTGCAGTATCATGCAAGATTGGCATGTAATCATTTTGTAGTTTTAAAAATACATTTCACAACTCAGAAAACAGAAATATCAGAATGGATGTCAAACTCAAAACTCTGGGATGCACATAAAGCTGTGTACATAAAGTGTTTCAGGATTTAAAATGTATATTATATTAAAATTTTCATAAGTAAAAAAGTTCCCTTTTATTTTTTAACCTACCTCCAATTCTCTGAAATGTCAGTGTGCATTATTTCTTCTTATAATTAACAAATATAAAAATGAGTATTTACCTGGCTCATGGATCATATAATGGATCCAACCCTGGCTTTGTTGTATTCCTAAACCTCTCCATTCTGCCTCTGTCATGAGATGACTTCTTGGTATCATTTTTGCAACATTCTTTGGTAACATTACATGCCTGAAATTGAATGTGACATGATACACATCTGAAAGCCATGCGTATATAATATTAAAAAGACTGATAAAGAATAGCAGGAAAGTTAGCACCAAATACAAACAAGATGAACTTATAATCTTGTGAAAGTATTGTAAACGCCCCCGACTGAATGATTATTTATTTTTTTTTTTTATCAGAGAAGTTGTTGTTGTTTTGGTTTTTAGGAGCATTAGCAACTAAGGCCATATTGCTCCGGGATATGCGGTGGTCATTCCCTGACCTTTCCGCATCCTCCATATTTGGTGGTGACGGGCTCGAACCCCGGTCTAATCAAGAAGCGTGTGCTATGCACTGCTGCTCCTTCCCACCTGGCTACGGAGTCGCCCTATCAGAGAAGTATAGCTATAAGAACTTCTTTAAGGTTCCAATTTGGATTAAGAAAAAAAAAGCACATATTATTTTCCATACATTCATTCTGATTTCATTTGCTTTTTGACTGAAAGTCAACCTGAAGACCAGGAAATAATTTCTCTCTCTTTTTTTTTTTTTCTTTTTGTTAACAAAACTATTGTTTTTTTGTAAATCTTATTATCAGAATTAAGAATAAATTTTTAAAATTTCCCACTATGAAATATTTCTTGACATTTTTCTCCAAAAAATTCTCAATTTCTCTGCTGCAGAATTGACTTTTTTTTTTTTTTTTTTTTTTTTGACACACCTGTGAGTAAACTAGTGATGAGCAAAACACAATCCACCTAGCTTTGCAGTGTGACTTGCAGTCTCATTTTGGGAACAAGAAAAAAATATCAGAATACAAAATTTACTTTAAAAAAACAATTCACTTCAAATGAGAACCACTAAAACTTTTGATGTTGCTTTTAATTATATACACTGATCTACTTTACTAGGTATACTTGCCCTTTATTACATGAAATGGAGACCTTCAGTAATAGCATCACATGTTTGCACCATGTAATATGAAGTGGGAGGGCAGATACAGAGATGCTGTCTGTTCAGTTCAGTGCAAGAATTGTCACCGTGAAAGATTTTTTTATCAATGATTAGCATCATATCTTATTTTATATAATAATAATTACCTCCTCAGCACAGGCACCTGCCTAATTTGATGGCATTGGTCAATTTGTGAAGTCATTAATGATAAAAAAATAAAAAATATAAATATCATATCTTAAATATACAAGAGAAAAAGGGTGGGAAAAAGTGAACCTTGGGGAACACCAGCATTAGTAGAGAAGTTAGAAGACAGAGCTGTCTACCATCACCCGCAGTGAGCAGTCAGAGAGAAAACTGGATACCCAATTACAAAAAACAGTTGGCAAACCATAAGATGGAAGCTTATCTAAGAGACCTTTTTTTGCCAAACCTGATCAAAAGCCTTTAAAATGTCAAGAGCAACTGTTTGAGTTTTGGCAAACTTTTCCACTGAATTTGTCCATAGATGGGTAACATAAGCCAGAATATCACAAGTGGATCAACACTGATGGAATTAATTAGATCTAATTATCATTAATTAATTAGATTGAAGGTGTCTAGATAGTTTAGGAGTTGGTGGTTAATAGATTTCTCCATTACTTTGCAAAGAAGTAAGTGCAATAGGATGATAATAAGATGGGAGGAATTTGTCACTCTTTTTAGGAGATGGCAGGATATGAACAAATTTCCAAGCAGAAGGGAAAGCATCTGTGGAATAAGTGCAAAAAATGAGACAGAGAACAGGAGTATGCTCAGGAGCACAGGTTTTTAGAACAAATGGAGAAATACCATCAGGACATGGTGCTTTCTTAGTATTAAGACTGCTCAAAATTCTTCTGACATTCTTTTGATGAAAGACCACAGGACTCACTGAATGGAGTGTACTCGGAATGGTAGAAGGTTCTTTGCCAAGATCATCAATATCCAAGTCAGAAGAAAAGTAGGATGCTCAAAAGTATTCAAAGTATTTTATTATATTTTGGTCAGCTCCAGGATTTTCCCCTATCCGCTGCTAAAAGGTAACAGTATACATAGTGTACAATTTAAAGCAACTATATACAATGATTAATGATACATAAGACTATATATAATGATAAGGAAACAAAATAAACACTGGGCTTCGGAGTTCAGCAGATTGATCAATACAGTAGGTAAGAGAAGCCAAGAAAACAGAAACAGTCTACATGCAAGCCAAAGTGATCAGTCCCCCAGCAACCAGCTGAGCTTTACAATGTAAAGATTTATACTTCAAAAGAATAGTCACAATTTCTGGTTTCCAAACAATAGGAAGGGCCGTAAACCCTTCTATCTAAAATCCAAAAAAAATCCAGTAAAGTTTTTTCAACCAACCGACAGACGGCAGTCTTTTATTATCAATTAACATTAAGTTAGTATTTTACTGAACCTCAAGGAGTAAGAATTCTTTTTCTCCGTTTAAACAGTTTCTCCGCATAGGTGGAGAAAGCAGCATAATACTCAGAACAGTTAACTAATCTTGGCAGTTCAGAGCAGTCGAATACATTTGTGAGAAGTCCAGTCTTAAATCATCATACAGAGGACAATGAAAGATGAGGTGCTCAACAGTTTCTTGAGCACCACAACTGCAGAGAGGAGTGTTACTTAATCCTAGTGAGAACAATTTAAAGTTAAGACTGCCATGACCAGTATATAGAAACGTAACATATAGGCCAGGATTGAACCAGTCCATTTTCTTATCATAATCAACAACCTCGGGGGAAAAAAACCTAAAGGTCTCTCTATCCAAGGTAGAAGCTGACCAAGTATTTTGCCATGCTCTACAACATTCATTTCTCATTCTTTTAATGTCTATGTTTTCTTGTAAGTCAGTATTATAAGTAATACCATTTACAACAGCAGGAACCTTTTTTCTTTTACAATATAAAAGATAGTGTAACATTACTTCATATTGGATTGGCAATTGATGACTGGGGACCTGGGCAGCAGCTGTAGAAACAGTTTGACAAGCTCTACTTACAGCGAGAAGAATCTTTGCACTTGGGTAAGATATTTTTGAACAAGGGAATTTACCAATTCTATATCCCCAGGCATTAGCCGCATAACACACAATTGGTATAAGTATACAAGAGTAGTATAATTTAATAGATTTTTTTATACCAAAAGTACTCTTGGTAATTTTAATAATTTTATAGGTTATATATCTTTTATTTTCCTATGTACATATTTTGCATGATAATTAAAATTAAGACAGTCATCCAAATAAATTCCTAAGTATTTATGCTGCCTAGTACTCCTAATCATTTCTCCATTTAGCTTAATAACAGGTCATCTATTCATGTCAAGGAAGCCCTTTTAGGGTCATTCCATGTCAAGTGGCCTAGGGGTCCTTGCTCGACCATCTTCAATTTTGTTGAAACTTGGTGTGGATGTTTAAACAGGTTTCAAATGAAGATGTGCAAAACTTCAGTTCAAAATATAGTATGCTTGCGGCACCAGCACCTTTTTTGTGGAGGTCACTTGAGTTATGCGGATAAATCACAAAAAATTTTCAAAGGTTTAAGTGTTACTGTTGCACAACAGTGAGAGGTAGTGCTCTGAAATTTTATATACATAGTTAACTTTTGGCAGAGAATGCAAAGCTTTTGGTATCCAGGCTCAAAAACCTTCACATTTTTTACAATGTGGTCTAAAACTGGCACCAAAAATTTGTCACGACAAATTTAAGCAAGACTTTTGAAAGTCATAACTTTGAAATAAAAACCTTTGGCACCTTCTTCTTTGGACATTCCACTTAACCAACTGCATGAATTCAGCCTAACTAAATATCAGCTCTTATACTTGTTTTCTGGCTGAGATATTTTTCTTCAAAGATTGACTCAAAATTTAAAAGTCAAATCTGACCTATGTTAAGGAGCAAATATCTTAATGTGGGACACCTTCAATTCTCTCGATTTTGCCACCACTGGAAAGAGCAGAGTTTCAGCTACAAGGATCATGGTTTATCCGTTTTATGTCTTTGCACTTAAGGCCTTAAAATTAAGTCTAAACATCAAATAGTTTTATGTGCCGCATTGTTATTTTGTGAGATCTTTTTTGTTGCAGAACACTTCCTTAATCCTGCCTAATGTTTAGAATAATCTATAAATAGAGTATATTCTAGAATTCTGGAATATTCTAGAAGAATACTAGAATATTCCAGAATTGTAGAATATAAAAGAATTATAGAATATTCTAGATTTCTACAATATTCTAGAATTCCAGAACTATCTAGAATATTCCAGAATTGTAGAATATAAAAGAATTATAGAATATTCTAGATTTCTACAATATTCTAGAATTCCAGAACTATCTAGAATATTCCAGAATTGTAGGATATAAAAGAATTATAGAATATTCTAGATTTCTACAATATTCTAGAATTCCAGAACTATCTAGAATATCCTTGAATTCCAAAACAAATCTGATGAACATTCTAGAACTCTGGAATATTCTAGAATCATACAAAAAAAGTATAAATAGCTGATATTTGAATCACGCTGTTATTAATGTGTTTTATCTTCATGATGAACAGTTTGTTTATTTTTTTGTTCCTCTGTTTTTTATTGTTTGACTGTAATAAAGTTAATTAAGTTTTCATTGCTTGCAGAAATGTCTACTTATCAGTCAGCATGAAAGCCATGGAATCAGAAGATTTTGCTGGAGATAAGCCGGACTCATGCACCATCAGTCATATGGATAATTCTAAATGTCATGTCCTATACACACAAAACTGGGTTAAAATTATTTAAGGGATTTAAATTTGAAGAACAGCAGTTGACAGGTCAACGTTGTGGATTAAAACTGGGTGAAGAAGACACAATGTCTACATCATGAAGCATTGCTTTTGACAAAGTTTAAATTTTTGCAGCGTTCATGTTGCAATCCTTTCCAGAAGAAAAATCATATGGTGAAAAAGTTTACAACCAATTGATTTGTCAATGGCAGACTACTTGAAAGACCTAACAAAGGTAGACATAAAACCAGGCCAGAAGTTGTGCCCATCATGCCAAAAAGAGTCTAGCAGCCGAAAAGCAGCAAGAGGAACATCAACTTCATCTGGATCAGACCATGATGACAAAATGCATGTGACTGAAAGCTTGAACATAAGTTTGATGGCTATTGGTATTTCTCATCTGAAATTTCAGTGAATGGCTAAGAGAGACACAAAGCTATGCCAAAAGGAAGGCAAGTCAAGTATAAGATGTAATTGCCAGTAAAACTGCATCTATTGGTGGCTTGGATCAAATGACATCATGGAGCCAAGTGCAAGTCATCAGTGTGGAAATTGCTTAGATTACAATGAGCTGCTGAAAGAATTGAAAAGTTGATGGTATCAAGTCATTCAGAAATACTTCAAATATTAACACTAGCTCCAGTTAGTTGGTCCATAAAGAAAACAATGGAAGAGTTTACTCTCAGAAAGAATGGTCAAGAAAGCTAGAAAACTCAAAGCAGAAGAAGGAATCATGGCCATACCTGGAAAAAAGCTTTCTGAGCAAGTAAAGTAAAAGGTGATGGAATTTTTTTGATGATGAATTTAGTCGGATATGCCCTGGAAAGACAAATATTACATTTCCATTAGAAATGCAGATGGAATAAAAATGCAAATACAAAAGCAACTACTACTGAGCAACTTGAAGGAAATGTTTATAACTTATCGAGATAGAAATGGATCTGACATTGGATTTTCTAAATTCTGTGAACTTCGACCCAAGTGGTGTGTCACAGTTGGTGCACGAAGAACACATTCTGTATGTGTATGCACAATCCAAATGTCAAGTTAATGCTAGCAGCAAGTCCTGTTGAATGTGATTATAAGGTTCTCATTGGTAAAACAGTCAAAAGACTGTATGTTCATTGGTGTGAAAAATGTCCAGGAATAGATGAATTAAAAGTTTCTCAAGAATATTTTTGAAAACAATGAACCAGAAGATATTATTCAATTCAAGCAATGGATACACACTGACAGAGATACACTGGACACAAATCAATTAACAACAGAAGATTTTATTGAAGAGTTGAGTATAAAGATATTTAACCTTTCCTGTCATCACTACATTGCTAAACATCAAAGCTACCATTTGAAGTCATCAAAGGAAAGCCTAATGACAGGAGAATTGATCATTTTGATGGAATTTGCAGAAAATTATTCATTTGTTGTGCAAGATGCTGTTCAAGGATTCTAATGGGAGCATAGCCAGGCTACATGGCATCCATTTGTCATTTATTACAAGGATGTTGAACTTCAGAATATAAGTTTCTGCATAATCAGTGACTGCCTTTGACATGACACAATTGCAGTGCATGTTTTTCTAACCAACTTAATTGAATATTTGAATAGTTTCATGACAGAAGTCAGGCACAATTACTACTTCAGTGATGGTTCTGCAGCTCAATACAAGAATTTCAAGAAGTTTATTAACTTGTGTCATCATCAGAAGGATTTTGATATCAGTGCTGAATGGAATTTCTTTGGCACTAAGCCATGGTAAGTTACCATGTGATGGAATTGGTGGAACAATAAAACGATTGGCAGCACATGCAAGTCTCTCCAACGCCCAATTGAAAACCAAATCCTGACACCAAGAAACATGTTTGAATTTTGTGACAAGCATATGACTGGAATAAAATTCTGTTTTGTTTCTAAAGAGAAAATTGAGCAAGTAAGGTAATTTCAAGAGAAAAGATTCATAGATGGTCATACTATTGCTGGAACAAGAGAAAATCATCACTTCATTCCTATTGATGCAAGGTAGATTCGTGTTTGCAGAGTATCAAATGACACACCACCATCATCATCATCGGTAGCTCACATAGATCAGACTATTTTTTTTTTATGAAAACCCCAAACACGAGAGATATTAGAACAACCTATAATACTTAATACCGTGCTTGGGTTGGAGCTTGAGGAGACGAAAGAAGATATTTGTTGACATTAGACTTGAACTTCTGTAGACTAATTTTCAGTAAATACATATGAAGCAAGGTTGTTCCAGAAAACAACAGGTGAATGAATAAATGAGGAAGATGAAAAGTTGGTTCTGTGGGTTTGAAGTTAGACAGTAAATGGATGGTGGCGGCACGTGTTCGGACTGTTTTGAAAGAGAGAGTGGGAACGATAGAAGCCAATTCAGAAGAACAATGCCCATGGAAGTATCTGTAGAAAGGGCATGCAGCAGAAACAGTACGTCTATGAGACAGCAAGTGGAGAGACTCTGTTAGAGATGAGTCATCAATTAACCTAACTGCCCTCTTCTGAATGGAATCTAGAAGCCTGAGAGAGGTTTTGAGGGCACCGCCCCAGATGTGAGAACAATATTCCATGGTAGGGCGGATTTGCAATTTATACAGAGTGAACAGCTGTTTGGAAGAAAAGTAATGCCGGGCGAAAGACAAAACCAAGTTTTTAGATGCAGAGGAAGCAATATTTGTAGTGTGCTCGTGCCAAGAGAGATTAGAAGTCAGAGTAATCCCCAAAAGAGATATATCATCTTACCTGGAAATCAGAGTATCACCAAAGATAAGAATAGGAGCAGAAGAATCCTTTTTTGCGAGATATAAGACAAGACTGAGTTTTAGAAGGATTGAAATCAACTAAGATGTCTTTGCTCCACTGGAGAATTACCTGGAGATCGACATTTAAGGAATTGGTAGAGGATATTCAAGAACTTGAAGCTGATCGAGTAGAGCAAGGTTTCTCAAAATGGAAAGTGGAATGCAATGTGCTATCATAGGCAAAGCTATGGATAGGATTTCTAATCAATGGTAGAAGGTCATTAATACACAAAAGTAAAAGAGTGGGAGAAAGAAACCTTGGGGACACCAGCATTAGTGGAGAAAGAGAGCCATCTACCATTACCCTCAGTGAGTGATCAGAGAGAAAACTCAATAACCAATTACAAAAAATAGTTGGCAAACCATAAGATGGAAGCTTGTTTACAAGACCTTTATGCCAAAAACGATCGAAAGCCTTTGAGATGTCAAGAGAAACTGCTTGTGTTTCACCGAACTTTTTAATTGTCCATAAATCGGTAACATAAGCCAGAATATCACCAGTGGATCGACACTAATGGAATCCATACTGGCAATCGTTGATCAGACGGAAGGTTTCTAGGTAGTTTAAGAGTTGGCGGTTAATTTATTTCTCCATTACTTTAGAAAGAGTAAGTAATTGATTGCAATGGACGATAATTGTATGGGAGGCATTTGTCACCCTTTTTAGGAACTGGCAGGATATGAGAAAATTTCCAAGCAGAAAGAAAAACACCTTTGGAATAAGAAAGTGAAAAAAGGCAGTAAACAACAGGAGTAAGTTCAACAGCCCAGGTTTTGAGAAGAAGTGGAGAAATACCATCAGGACCTGGAGCTTTCTTTGCATCAAGATTCGTCAAAATGCTTCAGACATCCTTTTGAAGGAAGACCACAGGAGGCATTGAATGGAGCATGGTGGGAATGGTTTTACCAAGATCATTAATACATGAGTTGGAAGAAAAATAGGATGCTAGCAGGTCAGCTTTATCCTTGGCTGAAGTGACAACAGAACCATCTGGTTTGGACAGAGGTGAGAGCAGAGATGGACAAAAGTTGCGGCCAATAGCTTTGGCAAGAGACCAGAATGCTCGGCTACCATTAGGGCAAGAAGCAAGTTTTCTACTCTTAGCCTGTTCAAAATCTAGTTTGGACTGATTAATAACTGCTTTACAATTGTTGCGAGCTTGTTAATTTACAATCTGGCCAATACATTGCCTGTGGGCACCTCCGTCGCCAGGTGGGCAGGAGCAGCAGTCCATAGCACACACTTCTTGATTAGACCAGGGTTCGAGCCCGTGACCACCAAAAAAAAAGGATGTGGAAAGGTCAAGGAATGACCACCGCATATCCCCGGAGCAATATGGCCTTAGTCGCTAATGTTCCTAAAATCCAAAAATAACAATAATAACATTGCCTGTATCTATGACAATAATTCATGGATTGGAAATATATGTGAAATTTCATTTGAAGAGCATAATGTATTGGTAAATTTCATGCATCCTCATGGAGCAGCTCACTCATTTCACTGGCCTGCTAGACAAGGTGTCTGCTGGATTCCTGAACAACAAATTATTGCCAATCTTCCAGCTCCAAAAACAATGGGAAGACAATATAGCTTGCCTGAAGTAGTAATATCAACCATCAATGAAAAATTCCAGTCCATTACGAAGCAGTGATTCAATATCTTCACACTCACTTGCTTATTTCAAATTGTATCGTGTTTTAAATAAATTTTGTTGCACTTAACTTCTTTCAAGCTTAGAAACCAATAGAACATCATCTTTATGCTTGGAATCCTCAATAAAGACTACTTTTCAAGCCTTCAGAACTTGCACTAAAGAAACCTATGCAATTTATTTTTTTCCATTTGCACCCCATTGTAAAAAATACAGATCTTTTTGTGCATTGGCAATATATCCTTTCTCCTTAAACCAAAGGACAGAGTAACTGCAAAAAATTGCACTCTTGTAAATGCAATAGTTCTATCCTTATTGAGATGTGAAACTTCACCATCAAACAAGTATGCAAATATTATGTGGAAAATATAAAATATTTAAGGCTATTTTTTAGGCCTTAAGTAGCAAGACAAAACTGAAAAACCATGATTCTTGTTGCTTAAAACCTGCTCTTTCCAAAGGTGGCAAAAACGAGAGAATGGAAGGTGTGCCACATTAAGATATTTGCCCTAAAGATAGACTCAAAATTTGACCTATCTTTGAAGGAAATATCTCAGCCAGCAAACAAGTATAAGAGCTCATATTTAGTTAGGCTGAATTCAGAAAGATATTAAATGGAATGCCCAAAGAAGAAGGTACCAAAGGTTTTTATTTCAAAGTTATGACTTTCAAAATCTTGCTTAAATTTGTCACGACAAATTTTTGATGCCAGTTTTAGACTGAATTGTAAAAAATGTGAAGATTTTTGAGCCTGAACACCAAAAGTTTTGTATTCTCTGCCAAAAGTTAACTAGGCATACCAAGTTTCAGAGCACTACCTCTCAATGTTGTACACCAGGAACACTTAAAACTTTTTAAAATTTTTTGTGATTTGCTCCGAGTAACAAGTGACCTCCCCAAAAAAGGTGCTGGTGCCTCAAGCATACTATATTTTGAACTGAATTTTTGCACAGCTTCTTTGGAAACCTGTTTAAACATCTACACCAAGTTTCAACAAAATTGAAGATGGTCGAGTAGGGACCATCTTCAAAATTAGGCCACTTGACATGGAATCACCCTTTCGCAACATTTGATTTGTTTTGTTTTATTAGTCGAGATTTGAAGTTTGTGTCTGACAATAGATATTCAAGTCCTCTAGAATTTTATTTGCCCTGTGCTCAAGCTCCCTGCAGGAATTACCAAAAATCAGAATAACTAGGTAGTCTGCATAAGCGAGCTGAAGGATGTTGTCGCTAACGAACGACTGGTCGGCTTTTCTTTAACTGAGGTTGCAATGGAACCGTTCCATTTTGACAGAGGTAAGAATACAGATGGGCAAAAGTTGCGGCCAAAAGCTTTGCAAAAGACCAGAATGCCCAAGTACCAATGGAATCGTAGGAGGTTGTCTGCCAACATCATCAATACAAAAATCAGAAGAAAAGTAGGATGCCAGCAGGTCAACATAACTGAGGTTGCATTACAACCATCCAGTTTTGACAGAGATGGGAATACAGATAGGCAAAAGTTGCAGCCAATAGCTTTGGCAAGAGACCAGAATGCCCAACTGTCATTTGGACAAGCAAGTTTTCTATTCTTAGTCTGTTCAAAATCTTGTTGGACTGATTAATAACTGCTCTACAATTGTTGAGAGCTTTCATGTAGACCGAAACTGAATCTGGAGATTCGGATGCAAGCCAGTTGTGATATGCAACATTGTTATCTTGAACACACATTTATTAGAACATTTATTGGAAAACAAAGGTTTAGATAGAGGATGAGATTTTAAGGTGGAGTGTGCAATAAAGGATTTCATCCCTACAAGAATGATTTCACTGACATACAAAAGCTGACCAAACGTTGACGTCAGAAAATTTGAAACAGTAATCCAACCAAGGAAAAGAAATCTTGCAGATCATCACATTTTGCATTCTTGTAATGCCAAACAACATGAGATTGGAAATGGCCAAGAGAGAAAAGCTCCATCGGAGAACAGCCTGTCACCAAGTTGTGATCTGAGGTGGCTAGAGGACCACTCACCTTGACCTTAATTAGAAGGGTTGCTTGTTAGAAAAAGACGAAGAGTGTTGGCTGTGTGGTTAAGACTGTCCAGTATTCTGGTAGATAAGTCTGTGCAAGGTCATTAGTAATTGCAAAGACCTTGGCATCTCAACCAGCTGGGTGTGTGCGACTAGAAAATGGAAGCCAACTGGGATTATGAACATTAATATTACCAAGGAAAATTACCTCACTGTTAGAAAGGTTGGACTGGAGAAAGTCAAATTTCAAAGAGGGAAAGTCAAAGAGTTCCAAGTGATGGGTGGCAATGGGAGAATGATAGAGGCAACAGGTGAATTTGAAAGAATGGAGCAGAGAGAGAGAGAGATTTTAAGCCAGAGAATCAAAAAGAGGAGATTTCAAATTACTGTGTCTCTGACTGGGAACATCAGAGCAGACCTATGCATAAGTACCACCTTTGAAGTGAAAGGAAACATACAACAAATAATTAGGACAACTGAAACGAGCAGTGGTTGAATCAACCAATAATTGGGATTTTTTTCAGAAAAAGTATGTGGTGTTTGGCAGACTAAGTGGAAATGGACATCATTGAGACTCAGTGATGTCTATTTCCATTTAGTGAGACCATGTATATTGGCAAAATGAATGAGGAAGTGTTTGGGAGGTTCAGATCTTTCTGCAGACAAGTTTGTTCCATTAGTTTGACTATGACATATTCAGTAGTAAGAAAAGGTAGGGAGGACATGCTATATGGAGTAATGAAGTTTTTGGATATGACGTACACGTGGCAAAATTATACCCAGCTCCTTGACATAACGTGGCCTCGACAATGCCCCCTGCATACACACTACTAGGACTCCCTCCAGTCACTATCTAGCAGAGTAGAGGCAGCGAGATTATACAATAGCTGATCTGGATGCGTCCTAAAGAGTTACCAATAGGTTTGATGTGGTGGACTACCTAGCAGCCGGGCTGTGAACAGTTTTAGAGCTGTACCCTCAAAATGTAAAGAAAACTGGATCGCACCATTGTGTCCATCATAACCTCAAAAGACATCAATCATATACTGCATGATGGAAGAGATGGGGGGGTTATTTTAGCTTTATTCTGGAGACTAAACATGAGTTCTTCCACTTCAAGTGGCAACAGCAAGTGGTGGTACTGCACCGGTTGATAAGAGTTATCTACCACCTAGCATTGCCTCTAACTCAGAGGGGCAGCAATCCTTTGTGTGCGGTGGACACTACACCTCGACCCCTGCTTATGTTGATTCGCACGTAGGTGGATACTAGGTGCCATATTTCAGAACTTGCACATGGGGGTTATACGCAGGGTTACTAACACTCACACCATTGTGAAGGTGCAAGCAGAGGATATGGTTGCCACAGAATGACTGGACTTCACTGACATTTGGTACACTTGATTATCACCTGAATATCAATGATATCTGGAATCTTAATGAAATGGGTGATCTAATTATTTAAGGTGCTATATCCCCATTGCTCTACTATGACCACCAAATCACCTAGTGGTAATAAATTATTTTACACATATTATGAATGAAATTTATAGCTGGTAACAGTGGATGAAAGAAATACATGAAAAACTAAATTGTCGTCTGGAACAAATGATCATCATTCAGTGAATGATGAATCACCAAAGGATTAGCATTAGTAATGGCAGATATTGCAGGTGCCTAGCTTCAGTGCTACAGTTTGCACAACTGAAGCCTTTCCTGGAAAGACTACCCTTTGTTTCTCTCACTAATCTCACTGCTCTTCTTTGCAGCCATTCCAACAGATCCACATTCTTCCTAAAATGAGGCTCTCAGACCTGTATGCAGTACTCAAGATGTAGCCTGACCATTGCTTTGTGAAATGGGATAATCATGTTTGTATCCCTTCTGGCAAAATTCCTATATATTACTGAAAAATCCCAATGAGCTGCTGCACTGCTCAGAGAATGCCACATCTGACTGCACAATCACCCCCCCCCCCACATCTTTATCATTCTACACTAACCTCAGTGTGTGCCACACAGTTGACATGTTAAGCTGGTATTACTGCTATACATACCAAGTACTTTGAATTTGTCCACATTACACTTCAATTAGCACTTTTTCAGCAAAGTGGCCTGTTCGGCTAGATTTTGTCAGTGTTAGTATTATTGAAAAACAATGCAAAAATGCAAGCTGATAAAGCATGAACTGGAAAAAAAAAAAAAAAAAAATCTTTCACATCACCTGTGGATCTCTGCCAATACTTTCTCCAGTTCTTCATTAATTCAAACTACCCACTTCTACATCAACAAATGGAAGTTTGCTCTAACAACCAACAACCTGCTGGCAAAAGGGAAACTTCTGCACATCCATCCTGCAACTATCCCTCTCAATTTGAATTTAAGCCTCCCCCCCACCTCCATGTATGTACTCTGAGTAAGAGAAAGAATGTCATCGTCATTGAGTTTGTTTGTTTGTTATTTGGTTTTTAGGAGCATTAACAACTAAGGCCATATTGCTCCGGGGATATGCGGTGGTCATTCCCTGACCTTTCCGCATTCTCCGTATTTGGTGGTCACGGGTTCGAGACCCGGTCTAATCAAGAAGCGTGTGTTACGCACTGTTGCTCCTGCCCACCTGGCTACAGAGGCGCCATCATCATTGAGCTTGTTCAATCCATTCAAAGCCTTAAACACCTCAATCAGATCACCTTGAAGGTGCCTAGTCTCCAGATACTGTAATTTGCAGAACTGAAGCCTTTCTTAGTAGGACCACCCTTCTGTTCTCTTCACCAATCACATTGCCCCTCTTGGCACCTGTTCCAGCAGATCTAAAATGAGACCTCCAGACCTGTACGCAGTACTCAACATGTGGTCTAGCCATTGCTTTATACAGTAGGATAATCACCTGCTTATCCCTGCTAGCACAGCTCCTGTACATATTATTGATAAAACCCCATAAGTTTCCTGGCAGCTGCTGGCCTGCACCGCTCAGAAAACTTCATATCTGACTGCATAATTACCCCAAGGTCATTTTCATTTTCCACTATCCTGTGTGTAGTACCACACAATTGGTACATTAAGTTCGAATTACTGCTACTCATATGCAGTACCTTGCATTTGTCATGTTAAACTTCAACTGTCATTTCTGAGCCCAGCTGTCTAATTTTTCTAGATCTTGTTGCAGTAGCTTACCTTGATTGCCATTAACCACCCCATCAATCTTTGTATCATCTGCAAACTAAGACAATAAGCCTAATCATACTGTACCTTCATAAATATGTGAAATAAATATTGCATAAATATGCAATGAATCCTGGGGAACTCCACTAATAATAACATTAGTCCACAAAGATAAGTGTCCATTAATAACCACTCTCTGCCTTCCACTCAACCATCCCTTTTTTCACAGCAGTACCTTGCCCTTAATGCCACACCGCTCCAATTTGTACAACAGTCTTTTATGTGCAACATTATCAAAAGCTTTCCTGAAATCCAAGGATATCACATCAAAATTATTTTTTGCATCCAGTTCTCCATTATTGCATCCATTACAGTATCCAATCAAATTGGATTGGTATATAATTGGATTCCTCTCTAGCTGGTTCTGCATTACTTCTTTAACTTCTGATTCCATTGTTTTCCCTGGAACAGAAGTTAAGCTATCAAGTCTGTAATGATGAATGTCACCTTTTGATGTCCATTTATGAACTGGGGATACATGCACATCTCCAGTCCACACTGTCCTCCCCTGAATTCAAAGCTGCTCTCACAATTATGACTAAAGGTTTGCTTACCTCCTCTGCCTCCCTTAATATAACTGGGCAGATCCCATAGACTCCAGATGCCTTTTTTATGTTTATCATCAACAATTTCTCTTTCACTTTCCTCTCAGTTATCACAAAATCATATAGCTCCCTGTTAGAGTTTGATGCACTTCTGGCATCTCCTTTCCCTCAATTTTGAATATAGATGCAAAATTCCTATTCAGTTAGTGAGCAACCTGATTGGGATCATCAACAGTTAATATAATTTAGAATTCATGAAATTTTAATGTAATATATGTTTAAATGTTTTATTGACTGCTAGCTGCAACAACAAAAAAGTGGCATCCTTCTTTGTTTATTACAATACAATTCTTATTTTCAAAGTTTGGAGACAAAACCATTTATTGCATTAGTCTTTTACAAAAAATAACAATTCATGTTTCTGTAGCTGTTATGATAAGAACACAGAATAATAATATTGCATTATTGTATTCCTTTTGAAGAAAACAAATATGAAATGTTAATTCATAAAATTGAATTTATATCAGAATTCTATTTCATAAAACAAAATTATTTACATTTACTTTAATATACTTTCTAATAACATTAAAAAATTTGTATTATTTTAAATTTTCATGGTTTAGCTGGAAAGTGCGTTTGTTTTTGAGTGAATAAAGAAATGTTCATGTTATTTTCCTCATAAAAAAGTAGTTATTTTTACACAAAATTTCTATATCCAATTAAGTTTAATAAAAATGAGCAAACTCAATCCTTAAATTAAATTTAATTAATCAATAACACCAATACAACAGTCAGTCAACGTGCTGTTCAGTGATTATGCGTATACAGCACATACAGCTATTGCATCACAGAGGCGACGTTCTTGAGCTTTTTAAATAGATGTAATTACACGAAGTCAAAAGAATTGCAACCTTAGAAGAAAATACCGTGGGTGAGAAATAATACTACTCACCTATATTCGTATATATCATCATAGTATTTATCGGAATAGTAAATGTCTTTCAGAGGCATCTTTTCATTTGATTCGAACCTAATAGTACATCAGTAGAAATAATATTTTAGGATATATACCTAATTTGTTTGAAAATCAAAATATATTTCAGTAAATATTTAGGAACTGTAATGCAATTCTTAAAAAATGATTCATAAATATTGCGAAGAATATTAATTCCATAACACACCTACTGTTAAAATTCTGTAGTCAACTATTGTCCTTATCCCACTTTATTTGAGTATTACGGTTTAAACGTTGGCGCTAACTTCATGATTTGACACCTCAGGTCACGTGACCGGGATGGCCCTCTTGTGAATAAACCTTCAACCACAAAAAAAAATTTCATTGTTTACAAACTACTCACGATAAAAAAATTTCAAATACGTATGCACATTGAAGCACATTCAGTTTTTATCACTATTTTAAGCCAAAAAGAGTCTGAAACCTGAGTTTGAAAAACAGCCGAAGGACCAGTGCTCTTCATTGTCACTTTCGTCCTTGTATGGATATCTGTCGATATCAACTAATTGGCCACATTACTAGGTAGAATAGTCATATTAAGGTTACCCGAGACCACCCTAATCTACACATGCATGAACGAGGTTGTTCACCTGTAACCCTAATATGACAGTTGACTCCATAAATTGTGTGTATTCTCTGACCATTTTGCCTATTTTGATAGACGATAAACCCGAGTTTCCTAGAGAAGAAACAATCCTGTCCTCGCCATGAGCCTGAATAACCCAGCCATGGAGCAAAAAAAATATGCATAAACGTTCCACACCAAGTTCCGCAGCTGCTCAATTGAATTGAGATATTATGATTAGGTAGAACACTACAATAAGCTGGGGGTTAAGGAGCGGTCACAGAAGCAGGATGATCAGATCAATCACAGGAGCAGGTTGAGTAGATTTATCATCACAGAAGCAGGTTTGAACAGATTGATCCGAAGGGATGGGGAAAGGGACTGGGACCTTCCACTTCGTCCCTGGAGAACTGGGAATCCGAATGGCCAGGATGGTTATTTCGTTAATGAGATGCTGGGTCATTCTGTGGGTCATCTTACATCAGAAGTGTACAGTGGTGTCGTTATACGCCCTTCCCAGTTCGTGGTGTCCTGGCAATCATGACTTGTGAGAGAACTAATTTACTCTATATGGTTGTTGCAATCTGGATGGAAGCGGAAATATGATCTGGACAGCTCGTTCCACCACATTCCGCAGCTGCTCAATTATTATTATTATTATTATTAGCCATATGGTACAAGGAAGCTTCAGGCTTATGCTGTACCAGGCGAGAGAGAGAGAAGCAAAAGGGAATCACCAAGAAAGAGAAGAATGATGATATCCAGCTTAGAACCCTGGGTGAGCCAAGCCCATACTCACCAGATGTAAGCCCCAGGGTAAATTTCGATTGAAATGTCATGATTACGAATGACAATGCAATAAGCTGACGTTAAGGAACGGTCACAGAAGCAGATTGAACAGATCGATCACACAAGCGAGTTGTACAGATCGATCAGAAAGAGTGTGGGAAGGGACCGGCGCCTTCCAACATTTCTTCCTCATCTCTAGGTAACAACGATATAAACAAACTAAAAAAAAAAAAAAAGATGAACTGCAACCATTATCAACCCAATGTAGGATGGAAGCCTCTTCAACAATTCATGTTGAGGGAATTGGACCATACTTTTTCCACGCTGGTCGAGTGCAGATTGACAGATCGACCATATTTAGCAGTCCGAAGCTTGAACCCCGGTCTACTCAAATGGTATGTGCTCCTGCACTTGACCACTCGGCTACGGAGGCCGTTATGAACAAACTACCCTAATATTAGAATTAGCACTAGTTGAAGCATTTGATGCAAGAAAGCAAGCTTATACAGCATCAGCCAAAAAAAAAAAAAAAAACCATTCCATTTCATTTCCCTTCCCATCCAGTCACTCCAAATGTTTGTCTACTTCAGCTTTAAATTTATTTCAGCTATCAACTTCCACAAGAGATGGAAGCCTGTTACAGCAATCAACTACCCGTTCGCTAAAGTCAAACTTACGCACATCTATTCTACAACTGTTTTTCCTCAATTTGAATCTATGCCCCCTCAGGTTCTTAGTCTGAGCAAGCGGAACTATCCCGTCATTAAGCCTGCTCAAACCATTCAAGGCCTTATACACCTCAATCAAATCACCTCGCCGGTGCCCAGTCTCCACATGCTGCACCTTGCAGAACTTAAGCCTTTCTTCGTAAGCGCACACCTTTGCTCCTCTCACCAATCTCGATGCCCTTCTCTGTACTCGTTCTAGCAACTCTACACATTCTTCCTAAAATGAGGCTTCCAGACTTGTATACAGTACACAAGGTGTGGCCTGACCATTGCCTTCTACAAGGGGATAATCACCTCCTTGTCTCTGCTAGAAAAATTCCTATATATCATTGACAAAACTCAATGACCTGCTCTGGCTGCCCATCTGCACTGCTCAGAGAATTCCATATCTGACTACGCAATAACCCTCAGGTCTTTTTCATAATCCACCTCCATGATTGTTGTACTACAGAGTTGGCACGTTTCTCTTGGGTTACTGCTACCCATAGGCAGTATTTTGCATTTCTCAATGTTAAACTTTAGTTTCCATTTTTCAGACCATCTGTCTAACTTTTCTAGATCCTGTTGCCATGGCATACTGTCCTTGAGTGTCATTAACAAACCTGCCAACCTTTGTATCATCTGCAAACTTGGACATTAAGTCTGATATATCTTCATCAATATCATTTATAAACACACAAAACAATAATGGGCCCAGGACCGAACCCTAGGGGAGTCCGCTAATAACATTACCCCACATAGAGCAGTGTCCATTTATTACCACTCTCTGCCGTCTCCCACTCAACCATCCCTTTATCCATTGCCGTAACTTGCCCTTAATGCCATACGACTCCAATTTGTACAGCAGTCTTCCATGTTCAACAGTATCAAAAGCTTTACTGGAATCCAAGTATATGATATCAAAAGAATTTTTAGCATCCAGTTCCTTCGTGACCACATCGTGGTATCCATTCAAATTGGTCAGACAAGACTTCCCCTTAACAAATGCATGCTGTATCTGAACTATTATTGCTGTCTTGTCTAGATGATCCAGTATCACCTCTATAAACAGTGACTCCATTATTTTCCCAGGAACAGAAGTTAAACTAACAGTTCCATAAATATTTGTGTCACGCTTTGAATCCCCTTTATGAATTGGGGATACATTTGAACATCTCCAGTCCATGGGGACCTCCCATGACTCTAAGGTTGCTTTCATAATATTTTTTTTCATAATAAACTTTCATAATTAATCAAACCCCTCGTATCAGTTATTGAACTAAACCAAAAGCTAAATTTGACATTAGCATCAGTTGTTATAATTACATTATGTGGCGTTAATATTACTAAAGTATGCTTCAAGAGTCTAAAAAAATTATTAAAATACATAGAAGAGCAATACGCAGATATGAGATAAAACCGGATTGAAACCGAAGCGATCATTACACAAGTAGCGTATGAATTACATAAACCATACACTATCACTACATCTAATTCTATATTGAAAATTACATTACCCGTCTTAAGCTCATATAGCACAGAGTGTATTACTCGTGAATATAAAGGATATCTTAATGTTCTAGATTTCTGATCGGATTGAATTATAGCCCAATACTGTTCTGGGATTGATACCAAATTCACTTCCTTTTCTTCAGCTACATCAAATTATTTTCTATAAGTAGCTTATAGACCTAGTCAGGATCGTTAGTTTATTCTGAATTGAGACAGTGAGATTTGGAAGTTAATTAATACTTAAGTGTCCCTATATTTACCGTTCGTAACTTGCGCCATTGTTATACGATACAACGTTATATCCCGAACTAGATAGCGTTAGTATAGTATAGTATAGTATAGCATAGTATAGTATAATATATAATATAATATTGTAAATTAATCAGCAAAATCTATTAATTTTGTTAAACTTCGTTGTCAATTAAATTGTACTTTTAACTAAATACATATAACGACTTAGATTAAACGTAACATAATTAATTAACACATAACTTGATGCGGAAGTTATATAAACGGAACTCGTAGGAAATACTAGATACTGAAAATATATATAGCGTTATAACTGTGTGGGATATCAGTTTAGGATTATACTTTTGTACTGAAATTGAAATTTTATTAAAATTAAATCAAAATCATAACTCAGACCAGAGCAGCAAAGCAAAAGGCTCAAGCTAATGGGAGTGCTGTGGCGTAGAGGAGAACTGAGGGGGGGGGGGGCCGTTGCCCACTGAATCACAGCCTTTTAAAATCCACTGCTTGCATGATGTTTGTGGAGCAATCGGGTACGGGACATGATATTGCCATGGTGGATTTCTTTGAGTCTGCGCGATGCAAGGAGTCTAACGAAATCAGGCGACAACTCAACGTTGTTATGGGCCTATATGAGAGCTTGAAGAACAGGGTGGATGCCCTCGAAGGATCTAAATTGAGAGGCCCATCAGGCTCTCAGCTGCCCACATCAACGCCAGAGTTTGCACTTGGTCATCACGCAACACAGTGGCAACCCCCAAGGCAGAATCCGCTGGTCCCACAGGAACTAGTAGTTGTTGGTGACTCTATTGTCAGGGAAACGGGGAACATGCTTTGTAAAAAGGAAGTCTGCGCGCGTACAACAGTGGTATCGTCGCCTTCCACCCCACACCGGGTGGAAAAGGCCTGGGTTCGAAACCCGTCGATGACGCGAGGAACTTTAGTGGGCTTTTTTCACTCCGTGGCTGAGTTAGTTGGTCTCAGGCGTAGATAGCAAGGTTTTTCTCCCCAGTAACTTGAGTTTTTTCGTCCAGCAAAACAGGCAAATCAACCATAGAACATATGCAATTTACAGATACAAAATACGGGTTAATGTATTTAATTACGGGCAACCCTAAAATAATAAATTGATTTTTTTTTTTTTTTTTTTTTTGTAAAAAGGATAGGTGGAACAGGACCAGGGTATGTCTGCTAGGGGCAAAGGTTGATGACGTTGTAGAGCGGATATCATCTTTTAAGGGCACAAAAGGTGATACAGTTGTACACGTTGTACTTGTTAAGTAATTCTACCGGAGACCGGCAGAATTACTTAAGAAGTACAGGTCAGGTCACTGTACTTGTTATGATAAGAGCCTTGTGGATCAATTCGGCCCTGGAAAGATTGTGCAAGGCTCAAGGGGTAGAATTTTTTTCTGCCTGGTCTGTACTTGTTAACAGGAGAGACTGCTTCTACAGGGTTGGGATTCACTTAAATAGAAAGGGTGCAAGATTATTTGCTGATGCTATCGAGGCAGTGTTATGTGGGTCGGAAAACTGCTAGCTTGGGCGGATACAAGGAAAAATAGATTAACAGTAGCCACTGGCAGAGGTGAAAGTGATTCTTGCATTGCTTCTATGGGAATGAGCAGCAGCCGGGCAAAAAAAGATGGAGGGTATATCAGAGACTGCTGGGAGTCATTGCGGTACAAGTAAACACATGGGTTGTGTTAGGGTAGCTAAGAATAGGAACAGCTGCATGTATACTTGCATATACACCAATGCTAGGAGTTTGGTAAATAAATGTTTTTATCAATATGAGGTATTTGTCAAAGCATCAAAGGCGGATATTGTTGGAATATCAGAGACGTGGTGTCACACAGATATAAGGAATGCAGCACTGGAATTTGGGGAGTACGAAGTCTACAGAAAGGATAGACAGGATAGGAAGGGAGGAGGGGTTATGCTATTAGTTAAGAAACACATAAAATCCAAGGAACTGAAGCCAGTCGACATCGCTGGACAGTGCAGTGTCGACTCATTTTGGTGTGACATAAGAATTGGGAGATCAAAATTGAGGGTAGGAGTGTGCTATAGGCCAAATGACTCTGTTGTGTATAATAAGAAAATGTACAGGGAAATAGAGTGGGCCAGTAAATCAGAGAGTCTTATAATGGGGGATTTTAATTTCCCACTTATGGACTGGAATTTGTGGGTTGGTCACTCACACACTAGCAAAGCTTTTGTGGATTTATTGGATGATTGTTTTCTACATCAGCATGTTCGGGAGGCAACTAGAAGGAGTAATATACTTGATTTGATTATCTGTAGTGATTCTTCATGCATTAAGATTCTGCAGGTAAATGAACCACTAGGTGGCAGTGATCACAGTGTGCTGAAGTGGGATTTACTCAAAGAAGTAACTGCCATCAGGGATAAAGGGGAGGGTTATTGCTTTTGTAAAGGCGACTACGATGGTCTGAGACAATATTTAAATTCTATACAGTAGTACCAACTGATGATGTTACCAACAGCAAATTCAAAATGGGAAGCATTCAAAGAATCTATTGAAATCTACTGAAATATCATGGAAGCTACTAGGCTTTACATACCAACCAAGAAATATTGTTCAAGGTTTAGGCCTAAATGGATGTCAGATAAACTAATGAGATACATGGCAGAGAAAAAAAAATACATCGGATACATAGAAATTAACACGTGACACAGAAGCCTATGATAGATATAAGCTGGTCTGTAACCAAGTCACAAAGGAGGTTACGCAGGCAAAGGCAGATTATGAGAAATCTTTTTGGAAAATGATGCAAAGAAAAACAGCAAAGAGTTCTTTACTTATGTAAACTCTAGAAGGAAGGGGATGAATCAGATTGGTCCACTTGATATTGATGGGTCAACTGTTGATGATCCTGCTCAGGTAGCTAACAAACTGAATGAATATTTTGCATCGACCCCAGGGGCTCACATCTGGTGAGTATGGGCATGGCACACCCAGGGTCCTGAGCTGGATATCATCATTCTTCTTTTTCTTGGTGATTCCCTTTTACTTCTGACCCTTGTTCTCTCTCTCTCTCTCTCTCTCAGGGTTAAAAAAAAAAAAAATTTTTTTGGCTGATGCAGTATAAGCCTCAGGCTTCCTTGCACCATATGGCTAATGATAATAATAATAATAATAATAATAATAATAATTCACACAAGAGGAGTTATTCAGCGAGGGGAATGCCAGAGGTGTATTCAACTCTGGCAGTAAGCTAGAGAATCTTGTAATAACTGAGAGTAAAGTGGAGGAGAAATTGTTGAGGATAAATACAAGAAATGCACCTGGGGTGGATGGGCTCTATCCAGTTATATTAAAGGAGGCAGTAAAGGAAGTAAGCAAACCCTTAGCCATAATTATGAGAGCTTCCTTGGACACAGGGGAAGTACCCATGGACTGGAGATGTGTAAATGTGACCCCAATTCACAAAGGAGGATCAAAGGGCAACACAAGTAATTATAGACCTGTTAGTTTAACTTCTGTTCCTGGAAAATTAATGGGGGCACTGGTTAAAGAAGCACTGCAGGATCATCTAGACAAGACTTCAGTTATAGCTCAGACACAGCATGGTTTTGTTAAGGGGAAGTCTTGCCTGATCAATTTGATTCAATACTATGATGCAGTCACAAAAGAGCTGGATGCAGGGAATAACTTTGATATTATATACTTGGATCTTAGAAAGGCTTTTGATGCTGTTGCACAGAGAAGACTGCTGCACAAATTGGAGCAGTGTGGTATTGCAGGCAAATTACTGCTATGGATAAAGGGGTAGTTGAGGGGGAGAAGACAGAGAGTGGTATTCAATGGACACTGCTCATCGTGGACTAATATTATTAGTGGAGTCCCTCGGGGTTCAGTGTTGGGTCCGTTATTGTTTTCTTTATTTATAAATAATATTGATGATGGTATATCAAACTTAATGTCCAAGTTTGCCAACGATACAAAGGTTGGGAGGGTTGTTAAGGACACTACTGACGCTATGCTGCTGCAACAGGATCAGGAAAGGTTGAGCAGATGGGCATAGAGGTGGCAAATGAAGTTTAACATTGACAAATGTAAAGTACTACATATGAGAAACAGCAACCCCAGACCAACGTATCAACTCTGTGGTACTACACTGACAGTGGAAAAGAATGAAAAGGACCTCGGGGTAATTGTCCAGGCAGATATGAAGTTCTCTGAGCAGTGCAGGCGGTCTGCAAGAGTAGCTCATGGTGTCTTGTCAATGATATACAGGAATTTTTCTAGCAGGGATAAGGAAGTGATTATTCTCTTGTATAAGGCAATGGTCAGGCCACACCTTGAGTACTGTATACAGGTCTGGAGGTCTCATTTCAAGAAGGATGTAGAGCTGCTGGAACGAGTACAAAGAAGGGACCCCAGGGGCTCAAATCTGGTCAGTATGCGCTTGGAAAACCCAGGGTCCTGAGCGATATAATCATTCTTCTCTTTCTTGGTGATTCCATTCTACTTTTCTCTCTCTCTCTCTCTCTCTCTCTCTCTCTCTCTCTCTCTCTCTCTCTCTCTCTCTCTCTCTCAGTGTAATGCGGATTTTTTTTTTTTTTTTGGCTGGTGCAGCATCAGCCGCTGGCTTCCTTGCACCATATGGCTAATAATAATAATAATAATAATAATAATAATAATAATAATAATAATAATAATAATAACAAGATTAGTGAATGGAACAAAGGGTTGGTCTTACTAAGAAAGGCTTAAGTTCTGCAAATTACAGTGTCTGGAGACTAGTCACCGGCGAGGTGATCTGATAGAGGTTTATGAAGCTTTGAATGGTATGAGCATGCTCAATGCTGTTGGGATTCTTCTTCTTGCTCAGAATAATCATCTGAGAGGGCATAAATAGAAATTGAGGAAAGACAGATGTAGGATAGATGTGCTGAAATTTGCCTTTAGCCAGCGGGTAGTTGGTTGGTGGAACAGACTTCCATCCCTTGTTGTGGAGGTTGATAGCCTAAATAAATTTAACTCTCAGCTAGACAGGTATTTCGAATGAACGGAGGGGTGAAGTGGAAGTTTTTTTTTTTTTTTTTGGCTGATGCTGCATAAGCTTGCTTTCTTCCATCATATGCCTCTACTAATGCTAATCTCATCTGCTACCACTTTTGAACGATGACATTTATTTGCAATATCCTTATTTGAATATTGTTTACATCACCAATTTGCATAAAATTATCTGACGCATCTCACTCATCGTGACCTAGATTAACAACATGATTGTTATCAGCCATATTACTGATGTAATGCCGTAGTCTTTACTAGCTAACGTGGGCGCAAATACTCAGCACATCTGACATCTCTGACCGAATGACTTGAATCTATTTTCTTTCTTTGACAATTAATACACCAAGGGTCCTTGTCTTCATTTGGACATTCGGCTAAATCATGCCCTCCTATAGTACAATGACCACATGAAGGTGATTTTTGCAAACAGTATTTGGTAGTGTGACCATATCCTTGGCGCAAAAAACATTTTGACACTATCGTAAATGGTTTATGCCGGTAAGAGTTTACAGACAGATATAATCTGTCCAATGTTGAAATGCATTTATATAATTTAGGTGATAAACTAATTACTCAATGAGCTGTCTCAGAATTTCTTAATATAACTGTAAATCTGAAAACTAAATCCTTTTTAACCTGCTACAAAGAAATATTATACTCCTCAGGGTTCTTACAATGTAATTCTTCTAAAAATTCATCTTGACTCAATTCCTTCGGAACATCATAGATTATCATAGAAGAATCCTCCTTCTTTGGAACTGCTGCAGCAATTCCAGAAGACTCGAGGAATTCTGACGCCGAAACACTAGCCAGATCAGCTTTTGTAGCTGTCTCAAGAACACCTGTATTGCGCACTAGCCACATTGATTTAACTTTTATTGCTTTAAATTCAATTTTTAAGGTGCTTGCCACAGCATTCCTCACATCCATACTAGATTTATAATCACTTTTATCCGTAGCTCTAAGTATCATAACATTTTCCCCAGCACTACAAACTCTGCCAGGAGACTGAGATCCACATCAGCTTATGATTTCCTTAATGCTTGCCTTGGCTGATACAAAATATCACGCTCATACCTAACGTTTCCTACCTCAGTTCTTACAGATATTTGCTTTTCAATCTCGTCTGTCACAGCCGGAAAAGGTTTGCTCCGAAAGCTAAGAACGTTTGATAAACTCATCATTTATAGCCTTAAGCCTTTCATTTTCAATCAGCAAAGCTGTAGCAACAGTTTCCACTTAGTCCACTTATCCATAATGATATCACCAGCTTTCTTAGTAACTTTATTAGTATCCTCTTAAAGAAAACCCATGATATCCTTGCACATTTTAGAAATTCCCCCGTACATTGATGAGACATCTTGAACGTTTTCCAATGCATTAGTATTTGTAGCAACTTCATTTTAGGTATTAACATTATTATCTTCATTTACAGGACTACTTCCAATATCATCAGGCCCAGCTGATTCCTAAATCACTTCCTTATCCTGCGATATGAGACCACTATGTGGTCCTAATTGACTTTGATTAATTGATCTGGAATAAACAAACTGACCATATTTCTGTTTGATCCTGAGGGATTTTAGGTGGAAGTAACCATGATCCATTAGGTTCTCCGCCAACTCCAGATGTTAAATCCTTAGAGTTCATATTATTTCCCTCCATTTTAGAAATTACTTTAAGTTTGAACAATTAGATTAATTCCAGTTCAGATTAATTTATATTGATTAAACACGGGTTAGTAGGAAAGCTACCATTCTTTACTTAATTCAATTTAATATTGACACTAGAAAATAATTCAACAAATAGTAAATTATGATTATGATTACTTGAAAACCAGCTAGTATTATTGTCAGATCAGCACAAACAATATATCTATGATTCCCAAGCTACTACCAATCTTATTAAGGTAAATATCAATCTCACAAAATCAACAATTTGTTATTTTGTATTCCTTCTATATGTATAAACTTCTTCCAACACAGGTACTATTATTAACCCCAGGGGCTCACATCTGGTGAGTATGGGCTTGGCACACCCAGGGTCCTGAGCTGGATACCATCATTCTTCTCTTCTTGGTGATTCCCTTCTACTTCCCTCTCCCTCTCTCTCTCTCTCTCTCTGTATAACTTGAAAATTTTTTTTTTAGCTGGTGCAGCATAAGCCTCAGGCTTCCTTGCACTATATGGCTAGTAATAATAATAATAATAATAACAATAATAATAACTACAGTGAGTAAACCGTATAAACTAAATTTCACGCTAGAATGGGTGGGCGCCATTATTAATTTGAAGATCGCAATATCCCCCCCCGGGGGTTTCACATCTGGTGAGGTACGGGCTTGGCACACTCAGGTCCTGAGCTGGATATCATCATTCTTCTCTTTCTTGGCGATTCCCTACTATTTCTTTCTCTCTCTCTCTCTGATTCTCTCTCTCAGGGGTAACTCAGAAATTTTTTTTTAGCTGGTGCAGCAAAAGCCTCAGATTTCCTTGCACCATATGGCTAATAATAATAATAATAATAATAATAATAATAAGTCGCAGGATGTGCTTTGCGCAGTTGCGCAGGAAGTGCTTCCTGGCCAAGTGCGCTAGTGACCACCCAGGAAGGGAGAACACGCCAACCTATGAAATGGAGCATCGAAATGAATACCTACATCATGCAAGAATACTACGAAATAACGAAGCTGGAAACCGAAATGACAACTTAAACGGGAAGACTACATACCAAGTGGCTGGAATAATTCCCGGATATTCAGGTCACCGAACAGCGAATAGCGGACCAGAGAAGGACCATCGTCAAGAAGAATCTAATAGCCCCTGCAAAAAAAAAGATCAAATTACTATATTAGGGTTACCCATAAATGATTACATTAACCCATATTCGTGTCTGTAAATTGAGTGTGTTCTCTGGTCGATTTGCATGTTTTTCTGGACGAAAAAACCCCAGTTTCTGAGGGAAAAAACCTTGCTATCTATGCCTGAGACCGACTAACTCAGCCACGGAGTGAAAAAAGCCCACTAAAGTTCCTCGCGTCATCGACGGGATTCGAACCCGGGCCTTTTCCACCCGGTGTGGGGAGGACGGTGACGATACCACTGTGCTACCCACGCAGACTAATAGCCCTTGCATAGTGACATAGTGACATAGTGTTTTTTGACAAGCGGCACCGGTGCTTTCGCACAACTCCGCATTTGAATCTCTTGTGAAGTAAGACAGTGCAGTACTGTCAAGGCCAGATAGCATATGTTAGTGTATGTTCATGTTTGCTTAGTGCGGGTTATGTTGTTCATCTGGTCGCTTAGCCTAGGGTCCGTGGAACACCACAGACCGCTAGTTACCGTCACTGGCACTGGGAGCCGGACCAGGTATGTGGGAAGAGAACTCTGGCTGGCCGACCCTGGGGTTAGCCTGAGCTTCCCAGGGAGAGCCAAAATAAAAAATAAAAAAAATAATAATAATAATAAAATAAAATAAAAATAATAATAATAAAAAAAAATAATAAATAAATAAATAAAAAAATTTTTTTTTTCTTCCTCTTCTCTTTCTTTTTGAAATAGGAGAAGGGGTGAGAGATTGAGGTGAAGAAAGAAGGTAAGCAGAAGAAAGAGGGCGACATGTGGACATGTGTATATGTAAAGGGCGGCTCCTAGAACGTTTGTTCAACTCCGCCTCGTATCTCTGTGAAGAACAGTAGCACTACAAATGGGCCAGATATGTGTGTGACGTCGGTTTGTGTGTATTATGTGTGTGTTTTGTTGTTCTGTTTTGGCCGCTTGGCTACCCAGAAGCATCAGTCACCTGGACAGATGATTCTGGGTACTCGTCCACACCACGGGAAGGTGGGCCAGTCCATGTAAAGCACGTACTGTCTCAAGAGAGACTCTGACTCACCTAATGTTGTCAGAAGGTAGGCCAGGATCCTCTGGGGGCCCATTCCAGAGGGGGAAAAAAAAAAAAAAAAAAAAAAAAAGATCACCCGTAGTGCTGGATTTGGAACCAAAATTATTAAAATAAAACATTTATGTAACTAAATAATAAAATAAATAAAATTAAAAAATAAAAATAAATAAATAAATAAAATTTAAAAAAAAAAAAAAGGAAGAAAGCACTTAATTTTGTCTGCAGGCCGAGGAAAATTTTCATTTCTTGAGGATTTGAGTTTATGTATTATTAAAGGAGATCTAATCAGCAGGACCATTGTGCTGCATCCTGTTGAGATCTGTCGACACTGAACGCCTTCGAAGAAATACGCCTTGAGCGAAAGCCTGAAGAATCTGAAATGACTCCGAGCTTTGAAGCAGAGACGACTCCTGTCCTGATTGAAAATTAGTAAGTGCTTGAAGAGGAAGTCTGAGATCGTCATACAGGGAGCAATGAAACAAGATGTGATCCCAACTCTCTGGTGATCCACACGAACAGAGGTCTCTTTGTGATAAATTGAACCTAAGAAGACTCTGGTTCATCGATCCATGTCCTGTCAACAGGTACGACGTGAATATGTCCATACAGAACCACAATCGAACACGTTTATCAAGGAGAAATGAAACTTGTGGTATAAATTTTCTCGTTGTTGCACCAACGGGAGCTGTATCCCATCGAGACTGCCAAATGTTTACTAACTTGTTCCCCAGTCTCCTTCTTTCTCTTTTAGCATCTTCTTGAAGGTTGATGGTTATTCCAAGAAATTCGGTCTCAATCTGCCTTTTCAGTCTGTATAAAAAGCCTCTATAAGTAACTTGCAAGTCTAAAGGTAATGTTCCGGCTAGTACTTGTAATGAATTCGCAAAATGGTTCTCTGCAATGAGGCGAGTTTTGTAATGAAGTGTTTGAGCCGTGCCCTGTGAAACCATGCACCGGCAGCATACGTGATTAGAGGGAGGAAAACTGCATTGTAATAAATCCTTAAAGTTTTTCTGGAGAGCCCCCATTCAACACGGGACACCCTAACAATTACACCAGTAAATCTACGTATTTGCGTCGAGACTGTCCTGCATGCCTTAACTAAACACCGCAAAATGGTTCTCTGCAATGAGGCGAGTTTTGTAATGAAGTGTTTGAGCCGTGCCCTGTGAAACCATGCACCGGCAGCATACGTGATTAGAGGGAGGAAAACTGCATTGTAATAAATCCTTAAAGTTTTTCTGGAGAGCCCCCATTCAACACGGGACACCCTAACAATTACACCAGTAAATCTACGTATTTTAGATGATAAGTTTGTCAAATGAGGAATAAAATTGAGACTGGAATCAATTACCACTCCTAGAACCTTGTACTCTTTAACTATGGGGAGACGAATGTTGTTGATCTTGACCAACGGAGGACGAGTGATATCCAACTTTGATCCAAGAATCATCATCTTTGTTTTTGACAAGCTGATTTTAAGCTTATTGGCCACAGTCCAATCGTAGAGATCCCGGAGAACAAAATTTGCGGTATTTTCCAGATCGGCCCTAGAGTTACCATTTACCAAGATGGTGAGATCGTCTGCATACGCTATTATTTTGACGTTACCGAAATATCGGGAGAGCCACTGCTGCAGCACCATGTTCCATGTAAAAGGACCCAATATAGAGCCTTGTGGGCACCCTCTAGATACTGATCTTGATACTTGGCTATGTTTAGCCTTGACTATTATGGTTCTATTGGCAAAATAATTGCGGATTAAAAGGTAAAGGTGGTTGGAGCACCTAGCCGATCGCAGACGCTCCAGAACACTCTCCCACCAAAGGGAGTCGAAGGCACCCTCGAAGTCGATGAAAACGGCCAGGGTATATTTATGTACCGAGTTTTGAACTGAAGAGACAAAGTCTACAAGAGCATCCTCGCAGGAACGCCCGGGACAGAACCCATATTGACTTCTTGAAAGCAGATCCTGTTCTACCAGTAGGGTATTAAATCTAATGGCCATTAGTCGCTCTAGCAATTTACCCAAGTTAGCCAGCAGAGCGATCGGCCTGTACGATCTAGCCGCTCCAGGAGGCTTATCCGGCTTTCTGATCAACTTAACTAGAGCGACCTTCCAAATTTCCGGAAAAGTTTCTTCCTGAAGGCATCTGTTGAATAAGTTTAGAAGAACGTAAGGTTTTAATTTCAAGACTCTGATGATAAAAATGTTTTCTATAAGATCTAGTCCTGGGCACTTCTGAACATTAACTTTATGGGAGACAGCCTGCAGTTCATCCAACGTAAAAGGTTCGGTGGTTGTTGAGGACACATAAAATTCATTGTCTGATCGGATTTTAGAGTGAATAGGTAAGTCTGAGGTAGGATCATCCAACGGAAAAAGAGCATCTAAGATTGCATTTGTAGAATCATGCCAGTTCAGTGTTTCCACGGAGTCTGCCACAATTGAGCCAAATATGTTAGAACTAGAGGTTTTTCCTCTTACAATCTTGTATAGAAGACCCCAAGGGTTAGCATTTCCAGAGGTGTGAACGAAATTCATCCACGTTTCACTCTTTCGAGAGGCAATGGCCTTCACGTAGCTTTTCCTCAAAGAAGAATACTGCTGGTAAAAACGATTAACGTCGGCTTGGGGCCAGTCTCTATGCCTTTGGTAGTACCTACGGGCTCGATGAACTTCTCTTCTTAACTGCGATAACTCCTGCGTCCACCATGAGCACGTCTTCTGGTTAACCCTCTTTTTCCTAGAAGACTTATATGACGCTTTTATTATAGCATTTTGAATATAGTTCACTTGATGAGAAATAGGTGAGGTTTCAAAAGAAGCAAGTTTCTGTTCGTCAAGGTCCAGAAGAATGGAAGAGTCAAAAGCATTCCAGTCAATGTTTCTGATGGAAAATCTTATTAATTCTGGCTGTGAGAAAGTGTGTGAAGATGGAACGGTAGAATCAGGGGAAAGCATATAATAGATAACTCTATGGTCACTGGTGCACCAGTCCGTATACACGGTCCAGTCAGTAAGCCGCAAATCGAAGTGAGAGTTTGTCATCGTTATATCTATATTAGATTCTCCTGCATAACTTGAGAAAGTATGAGGGTGATTAGGCTTGTTGTGAATTGAAACACAATGATTAATTATGAACTCCTCCAAGAGAAGGGCACGTGCATCTGTAGAAGAGCTGTGCCAAAAGTTTGATTTTGCGTTGACGTCCGATGAGATCAATATATTGCTGTTCGGTCCCAAAGTATTTATGACAGTCTCTAGGTAAGCAAGAGAGTGATTAAAGTCCTCCGATGGAGGGCAGTAGAGAGAAATTAAGTAAAAATTCATTACGGAGTGTGTGACAAGAACGCAGGTAGAGAACTGAGTGTAAAATCCATGAAGAACCGTGATGTCTAAAGAGTCATTAAGAATTAATATACAAGATTTGGGATTCTGATCAACGGGTTGTATTATTCTCATTTTTAAGGAGTAACCCAGGATTTTAGACTGTGGTCCAGACTGGACGCGTGCAAAATAAGGCTCTTGTATAGCGACAATGTCAATACAATTTGTCTCGGCAGAAAGCCTAATCTCGTCAGCTACTGCCCGAGATCGCTGCCCATTTATCTGCATAATCCTCAGACGGTCTTTCTCCCTCACAGACGAAACTGGCGTAGAACCGTTTAGAGAGGTGGTGTTGTTTACATTATGTACAGAGTAATGAGTCAAATTACTCATAAGCGGTCGTTATTCTTGCGGTTTCTAATGCTCTTTTATATTCAGGACATTCACTGTCCTTTACAGAATGGCTGTAAGAAAGAGGGCGAGGTCTCGGAAAAAATCAAGCAGGACGTGAGCGATCAACTACAAAGTATGAAGAATATGGAACCAGAGGAGGAAGAACATACCACCGCCGAACGAGAGGCAGAAGTGCAAGAGGAAATACAATCCGCAGCAGCTGAAGTGGAAACAGACGAGGTCATGATATTCAGAATAGAAGACGAGTGGAAGAAGGCACTAAGAGAATTCGAAGGAATGGACCCCACAAAGACTCACGCTATACCGAAGCAGAGGCCGAATAGAACGTTGTGGAGAGTCACAGACCACATGAATCGGCACATAAATACCGCATTACATCGACAGCAATGGTGCAACAGTGGAGGCCATCCACACAGCCATGTATTGTGATGCTGTAGCAATTACGTGAATTAATGGAAGAGAAGCAAGAGACCAGCACCAAAAGAACCAAAAACAGAAGGAACCACCAGCTTGGGAAAGAAGACTTCAGCAGAAGACAGAAGAATTAAGAGTCAAGATAGGCCAACTGACCCAGTACCAACAGGACAATAGGAGTAAGAAATTATTGGAAAAGTGAGAAGCATCCTCAAGAGAGACAGCGTCCACAGCACACATGAGACAAAAAATCAGAGAACAGGAGAGTACTTGGACACATTGAAGCAGAACCTCCTTTCACTCAGCAAGAGACTACGCCGATACAAAGAGTGCTCCAAGAGGAAAACAAACAACCGAATCTTCGATGAGGACCAAGGAGGTTTCTACAGAAATTTCGGAGAAGACGGGAATCAAGGGAACGGACCACCCGAGAAGAAGACGATTGAGGATTTCTGGGAAAACATATGGAGCAGGAAAGTAAAACATAACAGATGATCCACCTGGATAGCACTAGAATGCAAGAAAACGAAGGAAGTACAAGAAATGAGAGGTTGGGAGATTCGGGAAGAAGAAGTAAAACAGACAATCAAGAACTCTCACAACTGGCGAACTCCAGGAATAGATAACGTCCACAACTACTGGTACAAGAAGCTCACTTGCGCACACAAGCGCCTGGCAGAGCAGTCCACCCAAATGAAGCCATGGCAGAGGGAGAAAACCAATACTAGGGATGATGCAGGCTCAGCAGTTATAGCACAAGGAAATCAAGGCCGGCCTGACCGAAAAATACCATCAGAGACTCAGAAGCCTGTAAAAGCAAAGATGAACGGAGGGAACACAGTTAAAGCCATAAACACCTATGCAGTCCCAGTGCTAACATACTCCTTCGGGGTCATAGATTGGACTAACACCGAGCTGGAGGATATCATGAGAAAGACAAGGACAATGATGACCAAGAACCGCAAACACCAACGGAGAGCTGCCTTGGAGAGACTTTCAATTGCCCGGGAGGAAGGAGGAAGGAGCAAGGAGCCTGATGGACCCCATTGAACAATAGAAGACAGCGATAGTGAACCTGAAGGATTACTTCCTGAAACACACAGCAGCACTCCACTAGGCCATAAGGAAGATAGACGAGCTGTATACCGCACTCTCCGCTGCCGTGGAATGACTTTCAATTGCCCGGGAAGAAGGAGGAAGGGGCCTGATGGACCCCATTGAACAATAGAAGACAGCGATAGTGAACCTGAAGGATTACTTCCTGGAACACACAGCAGCACTCCACTAGGCCATAAGGAAGATAGACTAGCTGTATACCGCACTCAAACTAAGCGGGGAGTCCCCCCCCTCCAACCAGGAGGTACAAACGAAGCTAGAAAGATGAGCAGAGAAGACACTCCATGGCAGACACTACAATGATCTCCATCAGGGTCACAGAGATAAAATTCCTTGCAATGCATGGCTCAAGAGCGGAACGCTCTTCCCTGAGACTGAAGGATTCATGCTCGCCATCCAAGACCAGGTAATCAAAACCATTGTGTTGATTACCTAGTCAATACAATGGTGCAGATTACCTCGACAGCAATACCGCATTACCTCGACAGCAATGGTACAACACTGGATTTGGCTATGTATTTTTTATAGTAAATACATCCCGAAGGATCCCGGAGTGTTAGATGGCACATGTCGACGATGCCACCTGGCCTCAGAAACGATCCAACACATCACCCCGGGATGCAAGGTGATCATCCACACTGAGTATACTCAAAGACACGACGAGGTAGCCACGATAATACATCAGATGCTAGCAAGGAAATACCAGTTGATTGAAGAAAGTGTACAGTACTACAAGTACGAACCCCAAGCAATACTAGAGACCCCAACCTACAAGCTGAACACCTGTAGGATTGTCAGAGAGTTCCTCGACCAACAGTAACATCAGACATAACAACAACGACCCTGTGTACTTGTTAGCAATACCTGTCAGGTGGAACCCCCAATCAGGGAGAAATAATATAAGAGCAATAATAATAATAATAAGTGGTTAAGACACTGGACTTCCGGCCTGATGGATCCGGGTTGGAATCCAGCCTTGGTGGAAGCGAACGCAGGTCTATTATGCTGGGAGACCGATATAATAATAATATTATTAAATGATGATAATAAAAAAAAACAATTGCAAAAGTCACCCCATTGAACTTACCTTCCCCACGGTCCGAGTGACGGCTGAGACAGACAATAAACCCCTGGACATAAGCCGAAGCTAAAGAAATCCACCGCCATAGAGGTATGATGTCGCAGAGAAATAATATGAATACTACATCAAGTGTGGTGCACAATGAAGTCACTCGCGTTCAGGCCTTATGCAGAGGGGTCGGTTCGAAAAGTTGGAGGCAGGCTCCCGAGCAAGACAGTTGAGCAAGTTGTGCTGTCCGACATAAGGCTACCACAAGAGAAGGGCAAGATCATCCAGCCCTGCCAACTGGAAGTGCTTCCTGCGCAACTGCGCTAGTGACCACCCAGGAAGGAAACGCCAACGCATGAAATGGAGCATTGAAATGAATACGTACATCATGTGAGCATACTATGAAATAACCAGGCTTGAGACCGACAATGTACAGGTGGCGACTACATACTAAGTGTTTGGAACGATACCAGGATATTCAGGTCACCGAACAGCGATTAGCAGACCAAAGAAGGACCATCGTCACGAAGAACCTAATAGCTCCTGCCATCTTGGAAAGAATCAAGCAGGATGTCAGCCCTCAACTACAAAGCACAAAAGAAAGAATCTGGAGTTCCTTGTAGGTATTCTCTGGGAAAACACCTACAAGGAACTCCAGAAAGTTGCAATCCTGAACACCGATGTCAGAGATTTCCTCGACCGACAATAACACCAGACATTACAACCACCCTGTGTACTTGTAGCAGTACCCGTCACTGAGTGGAATCCCCCAATCAGGGAGAAATTATATACGAGTAACAACAACAACAACAATAATAATAACTTGTTGGAGTTGAAGAACGAGTTGGGTTGTTATGGAATCGCATGTACTGTTGATGGGTAAACTGCGATAAAGCAAAAAAGCGATAACATCAACCGAAATCTGATTAATTTTTTTTTCTATGTATTTGTATACATCGGATCGAGATTTAATAAAAGTGATAACGTCATCCAAAATTACATTATCCGTGATTACAATAATATTCTCGCTCTGCATCTGATGATATGCAGTTCTTGTCTATCACGAAATCGCTTCAACTATACATTTTTAAAATCATCAATATTCCTGGTAGAAATACAGTAAAAAATTCTGATGTTTCCAGTCAGTAAGTCGTGTTGAACCGCCTACTAATCCAGCAAAAGCATGAAGTTTATTCTGAAATATGTGCTTTTTAAAATATATATTATTATGTGATATTATTAATGTCACTAATGAAAGTACGTTGCCCTAGCTTTTCTATTTGTGAACCGGTTCTGTAATACTCTTTTCTCCTTCAGAATTCAGTTATTCAGATTTCAAATTTCACCGAATACTGAATGTTTTTTTTTTTTTTTTTCGGTTTGAGATCTCGTTTTATAGGGGGCGTGTCCGTTGTCACATACTGAAGTATGTGTGGCTTTCCCGCAAAGCCTCGATATCGGTATAAACATACTAAAAATAGGGTTATGTGTTTGGCTTAGAGTTTATTGCTTTTTTTTTTATTCTGATTGCTGTGCTGAATAAATAAATTCAGTAAATATAGATGCTTGATGGTGATGTCAAGGGCATCGTTGTAGATTATATTATAATATTTTGAAGAATAAACGAATGACTTATGAAATACCACGTGATACTTGACTTTGTCCAGTTGTCTTGATAATTTGACAACCACCTGATACAGCTGGGCTTATAACTTTCAAATCCATCTCTTAGTCAAACTTCTATCCAACGCTGTTTCTTCTTTAAATGCTATGTTAATTGCCCTCATTATGGAAGAATGCATTTTCTCCTTCGGTGAGTTCTTCCTAGTTTTAATATATAGAAATTCAGAAGTAGTTTTTTGGAGATTAGTAACCGAAAATATGAGAATGATAAATTTTAACGAATCATATTCCAGCACTTTATACCACTATCAATAACCAGGATGTTTATCGTGGTATATGAAGTATTGGAATAATTTACACCACAGTTACATATTTGAAAGTTTTTTTTTTATATAATTAGTTCTCAAAATATTTCTGTGGAAAACAAAATTTTAGCATAGTTGAAACTGTTCGATGCAGTTTATCGTCTCAAGCGATTTGATGGATATCACGAAATAAACCTCATTATAAAGATATGATTAAAGCATCTTTATTTAATCAGACAGGAAATAACGTCAAAATAAATTATCTTTTTACTGAAATTCTGTATAAGTGCACGTTCTAGTTGAGATGTACGGGTTTCTTTATTTTTTAAACTAAGAATTTGGTTATAAATAAAGCGAATTTATCTATTTTGTTGATGCTAAATGTGGTTGTTTAATTTATATATGATTAATTTTTTAATCAGTTGCTTAGTGATTTTTATCCGAGGTGCTTTTTTGCGATTTATTTATCCAAGTCATAAAATGTCTCTGAATTTACATCACAGTTACATTTTTGAAAGTTACTTTTTTTTATTTTTATAATTTTAGGCGCAAAATATTTCTCTGGAAAAGAAAATTTTAGCGTAGTTGAAACTGTTCAATGCAGTTTGTCGTCTCAAGCGATTTGAATGTACAACGGATTAAGAAAAAAAAAAAGAGAGAGAGATTCTCACTAGTACTAATATCAAATTCCTTAGAGGAATAATGGGTTCGTGTCTGGGTTGAAATGGTGTACTGTATTAGTTTCCGGGTTGCTTCGAGAAATTAAATGACGTTTAAGAAATGTAGCCAGTATTAACTGCGTATTACTCAAACTGTGTCGGACGCGGTGTTCAGTAACCTTTTTCCCGGTCATCCACACGCGAACCCTTGATTTTGTTAACCTTTATTCTGAAAGTGTTAGGTTAATACTCCCGTTTTATTCGTCCATCTATTTGTAATAGACAGCAAGAAACACCTAGTGTGTTTCATAAAAAAAAAAAAGTCAAGAATATAACTTGTTAGGTGTTGACTGTGTTAGTGTAAGAAAGGCAGTCAAAAATTGGTCAATTTACTTTAAGGTTCAGAAAAGTGAATTGAGGCTCGTATCTCGAACGGGAGTCCGCAAGCTATGTATTTTGTGAGGTGTATCGTAATGTATAGTACGATCTCGTTTCGTAAATGTATGGGTGTGATGATTAAAATTTGTAAATACTTTTTATATGTATGCTGTGCTGTAAGGCGGTAAAAAATCGTTATAGTCTTTTGAAGCTAAAAGTATTAACTTTCCTTGGTGAGTGGGTAGGGGGGAATCTGAAAATTAATATTTTGTAAGGGATCCGTGGCTATGAAAAACTTCAAGGAAAGTATATTTGAGGTACGATGGCTGAAGTTAGCGGTCGAGCGACTGCGAAGCTTAGCTATTAACTCAAATTTTATCTCCAAAATATTCAGTGTCTGATGTATTTCGGAGCTTAACAAATTGATATTTAAATTTTTGGGTGGAAAATAAGTTTCATTCAACATATGTCGAAAGTGATTTCTAAATTTTGAAATCGCAGCTATTTGATCAGATGGATGTTCCACATGTGTATGTACAGGGTGGGATGTATCATACATGTGGGACCCTTGGATGGATTTAGGGCCTAAAAACAATAAAAAAAAAAAAGTTCATGTAAACTTAGGTCTAATTTTGCCTTGTTTCTAAGTTGCAGCCATTTTTGTGTACCAGTAATTCTTTCCTCAAACTGAGTTAACATAGCTAGCTCCATTCAATTGTTTACAAACTGCTTGATATCTCATAGAGGGCCTTGCTGATAGTTATGTAAACAAGATCTCATAGTGTTCTTTGAGGGATTTCAGTTAATTCTGACGAGTGCACTACATTTGGAACTTTTGATACTTGGCATTTGCTGTGATAATGGAAGTTTATTCAAATTGAGAGAGACAGCAGACATGCATCTCACGTATGGACTTTGCTATATGCAATGCAGCCGAGGCAAATCATTTGTATGCAGAAAAGTTTCCTAATCGTCATGTGCTAAATAAGAAGACCTTTCAAAGAATACATGAACACCTTGAGTAAACTGGTTCATTTAGAAAACAAATTTCAGATGGTGGTAGACCCATCAGCACTAGAACAGCAAATCCAACAGAAACCTGTAACTTTTGAGCTGGTGAGGAGATCTATGAGGCATTTGCCAGCTTGTATTCAGGTGCATGGTGGTCATTTTGAGCATATCCTATAAATGTAAGCAGATAGTTATTGGAACACAAAAATGGCTGCAACTTGGAAACAAGGCAAAATCAGACCCGTGTTTACATGAACTTTTTTTTTATTGTTTTTGTCCTAAATCTATCCTTGAAGTGGGTCCCACATGTTATGATACACCCTGTATATATTTTAATGTTACGTAATGTTAAGTAGATTAATTATATATTATCTACTTGTTACGTTACGTTTCACCTAAAAAACAAGAATATTGTTTGGAACATTCGCTAATAAGATAAACCTTATGGAGTTACAAAAGATTGTGAGATTATGAAATATTTAAAAAATGTATGACATTATTTGATGAGAATTAATTCTTATTTAAATTTTATGATTCAGACTTTGTTCATTGCTAACTGACATGCATTTGATTGATATGTGAGGTGATTTTGCAGAATATCATGAACCAGGCTTGTTACCACTTGAGCCACTTGTTACCTATCATGAATGTCCAGGCTCCAATGCCAGTCCTTATGCTCTCCAGGACAATATAGTGGTTTCACCACTTTTCGCTTCTTTGGAAAGGTCACAGTTGAAGTCTCATTGTGGACTAGAGGAATTTTTAGAGGCTTCAATTAGGGATGTAGTTAGCTGAACACAGACAGATGGAGTAAGTTTTATCCACTAAACTATTCTGTGTTTTTCATCCTGTGCAACAGGCAAATTGGTCCTTGAACACACTTGTCAGACGTAGTGGCATGTGATGCAACTGCACTGTATGATTTAAGTCACTGAGTCACCTAAAATGCTATAACAATAACAGCCAACTCTCAGGTATCAAAATGAATATATACCATTTCATATAGGAGGGTGGTTAGCATGTTCTTGATTTCAACTCGGGTCTCATGTTTTCATATTCATTTGCCCTAAAAAGTAATGTAAACAAATGTATGATCTGTTGAAAAATTTTGTGAGGTAGTAAATCAAATTCAGGGCTGTGCCCTAACTAATTTAGTACTTAGAGCCAAATAGTTCGTACTGCATTCCATACAACTTAATTTATTTCTTTTGTGCCATTGGTAGAAATTTAACCCCAGGGTCAATAAAAAAAATGTCAGTATGGGCTTGGCACACCGAAGAAATACAAAAAAATATTTTCTATCCTACAATTTTTTTTTTCTGTGGGAACAAAAAAAAAAAAAAAAAAACTCTTCCTACGATGCTATCCTATGTAAGAACGATTTTATTTTACACTTCCACCTTCTTCCAGTTGTCCAAGTATACTTTTCTTCTGTTTCAGACAGACTTACTTTTTAAACTATTCATGTGTTGAAATGCTCTGTTATGAATTATCCATTTGCTGTATAAGACTTGTCTTTATTTTAGTCTACAATTTCATTAAGAAAAGACTCAATAGTTTTGAATGCTTATATTTTTAGATGTATTGCATTGGCAGGTTTGTTCTTCCATTAAACATATAAAACATTGGATTTTTTTATTACAAGTTAGTGATAACTCTGGTGGGAAAATTTTGTAAGCAAGACAGATTGCATTATTTACATGTTCACCGCCGCTTATATTTACGAGGGCTTTTTTTGTCTGCTGGAACAAGTATGTACTGCTTTTTTAGTAGTAGTAGTAGTAGTAGAAGCAAGAGTGTATGAGCTTATGCAGTATCAGCCAAAAAAAAAAAATCACACCATTCCCTCCAAATGCCTGTCCAGTTCCTCCTTAAATTTATTTAACCTATCAACTTCCACAACGACAGGTGGAAGTTTGTTCCAGCAATTAACCACCCACTGGCTATAGGCAAATGTCCGCACATCTATTCTACATCTGTCTTTTCTTAATTTGAATTTATGCCCCCTTAGGTTCGTAATCTGAACAAGTTGGAGGATCCCATCAGAATTCAGCGTGCTCAACCCATTCAAGGCCTTATACACCTCAATCAGATCATTGTGCAGGTGCCTAGTCTCCAGCCACTGCAATTTGCAGAACTTAAGCCTCTCTTGGTAAGAGGATCCTTTCATTCCCCTCACCAATCTTGTTGCCCTTCTCTGTACATGCTCAAGCAAATCTACATCCTTCCTAAAATGAGACCTCCAGACCTGTTCTCAAGGCGTGGCCTGACCATTGCCTTATACAGAGGGACAATCACCTCCTTTTCCCTGCTAGCAAAATTCCTATATATCATTGACAAAACCCCATGACCTGCCCTGGCAGCCTGGCTGCATTGCTCAGAAAACTTCATATCTGACTGCACAATTACTCCCAGGTCTTTTTCATTTTCTATCACCTTTAGTGTAGTACCACACAGTTTGTACGTTTCTCTGGGGTTACTTCTACCCATATGCAGTACTTTGCGTTTGTCAAGGTTAAACTTCAGTTGCCACTTCTTAGCCCATCTGCCCACATTATCTAGATCCTGTTGCAGTAGCACAATGCCATTACTGTCATTAACAACACTGCCAACCTTTGTATCATCTGCAAACTTCAACACTAAGCCTGATATACCTTCATCAATATCATTGATAAATATACAAAACAACAGAGGACCCAACACCGAACCCTGTGGGACTCCACTAATAACATTAGTCCATGAAGAGCAGCACCCATTAATTACCACCCTCTGTCTTCTCCCATTCAACCATCCTTTTATCCATTGTAGCAATTTACCATTATGCTCCAATTTGTACAATAGTCTTCCATGCACAACAGTGTCAAAAGCTTTCATCTTGGGTAAATCAGTGAAGAATCACAATTCCAAGTGACACAAGCATCTGTTGTTTGATGTTCTAACATCAACAGATGCATTTAACAAGATCCAGAATCTGCATCACTTGAATAGAATTCTATTTCAATACAGATGACATATTATAAACAGCTGATTTAATGTCATCAGTTTTGCCATACTGTTGATTCCCGTGCCTTTTCTGTAATGATGTTTCAGGTTGTGAATCTATTATAACAATCTTTAGAGTAAAATTTTATAGGAAAACACTTTTTACACAAAATTTTATCAGAGTATCACACAAATTTTCCAAAAAATGTTACCATTTCTTCTTGTGGAAAATACTAAACTAGTTAAAATAAGTTTAACATAAATAAAGAACATGAAACTCTGAACCAAGTATACAGTTTTTATAGTGCTCTTGGAGATCATGAAAAGGACAAGGACAATGATGATGAAAAGCTGCCACACCATCCCAAGGGGTTCTCATGAACTAAAGAATTGAAATTCTGCAAGCATAATCTTAAAAAAAATTTTACTCTTCTTATGGAAAATACTAAAGTAGCTAAAATAACTTCGGCATATGCAAAGAACCAAGTATACAGCTTTTATAGTGATCTCTAGACAGTGTTGTTTTACGCTAAGCAAAATGCCAGCCATAATGCAAATAGCCCATGATTCAGTCAGGATTGCCACTGTTGAACAGTTGTTCATTTCATGTGCCTTTCCTTTTACAGTGATCATTTATTGATTGCAATTGAATGGAGGCATATTTGCATTGTCACAAAAATTGTGGTTTGTTTTGATACCTTTTGTGTATTCTGGTAGTGAATGTGAAGCTGGGCATTTTTTGTGCGAAAAGTTTTTTTTAAAACTGGGAGTTTTGTTATAGTGTAGTGGGAATTGCAGAAAAGGTCCAGAAAGATTAACAGTTCTGAGATTAGCAGAGAAGTTTGAACAGTCTGGTTCTGTAATACACAATAAAAAGTTATTGTTGGCAAAAAGAAGTCTGTGACGATATCAGAATGTATTGCACATGTACAGAAAGTGATTAAGAGTGTCCAGTCTTCTGTACTAACCTTGAAATTGTTAATCTTTCCTGATTTCTGCAGCCAAATGTCACTTTAAAATCATACTCCCCACACACACAATAAATTCTAAAATTTGGTGTCGTCACTATAGAGAATTTGGATTTTAGAGAGATATCTCTGGTGATTGAATAGTTTTGGAGGAGCACATTTCAATTAATATTAAGGAAAAACAACTTAACTTATTTACATCCATAAATTTTCATACTATTGAAAAGATAGTGCTGCTTATTAAAATGTAATTAATGTAAATAAAATGTAATTTGCACCTTCACGATGGTGGGACTGTTAGTAATCCTGGGTATAACCTTCATGCACAAGTACATGGTGGATGACCACCCAGGTGTGAACCAACGTAAGCAGGGGTCGAGGTGTGGCGCCCACACCACATGGAGTAACGCCGCCCCTCTATGTTACCAGGCAGCACTAGGTGGTAGATGACTCTCATCAACCGGTGAAATACCACCACTTTGCTTATTGGAGGCTTGAAGTGGTGGAACCCATGTTTAGTCTCTAGAGCTAAGTTCCGGCCAACCCTTCCCTATCTCTTCCATCATGCAGTATGATTGATGATTTTTGAGGTTATGATGAATGTCGTGGCGAGATCCAATATTCCTTACATTTCGAGGGTACAGCTCTAAAACGGTATTCGCAGGCCGGCCGCTAGATAGTACACCGGACCAAACCTATTGGTGACTCTCTAGGAGGCTTCCGGATCAGCTAGTGTATAATCTTGCTACCTCTACTCTGCCAGATAGTGACTGGAGGGAGTCTGAGTAGTGTGTATGCGGGGAGCATTGTCGAGGCCATGTTATGTCAAGGATCTGGGTATATTCTTACCACATGTACGCCATATCCAAAAATTTCATTACTTCATACAGCATGTCCCACCCACGTTTTCTTACTATTGAATACACCATGAATTGTCAAAATAATAGAGCAAGCTTATCTGCGAAAAGATCTAAACCTCCCAAGGACTTCCTAATTCATTTCACAAATATACGTGGTCTCAATTCCAATCTCAACGATGTCCATTTCCACTTGCAGTCTTCCAAACCCCATGTACTTTTTCTGACTGAATCTCAGTTATCAGTTGATTCAACTACTGCTCATCTCAGATGTCCAAATTATTTGCTGTATGATTCCTTTCGCCTCAAAGGTGGTACTTGTGCATATGTCCGTTCTGATATTCCCTGTCAGAGACTTGGCAATTTGGAATCTCCTCTCTTTGATCTTCTCTGGCTTAAAATCTCTCTACCTCATTATGTAAAATTCATCTGTTGTCTCTACCGTTCTCCCAACTCCACTAATCACTTGGAGCTCTTTGACTTCCTCTCTTTGCAACTTGACTTTCTCCAGTCCAGCTTTCCTAACAGTGAGGTAATTTTCCTTGGTGATTTTAACGTTCACAACTCCAGCTGGCTTCCGTTTTCTAGCCACACCGACCCAGCAGGTCGAGATGTTGAGGCTTTTGCAATTACTAATGACCTAGCACAGATTGTTCATTTACCTACAAGAATACCGGACAATCCTAATCATACAGCCAATACGCTTGATCTTTTTCTCATAAACAACCCTTCTAAGTACAAGGTTGAAGTGAGAGGTCCTTTAGGCACTTCAGATCACAACTTGGTGATTGTCTCTTCTCCAATGGAACCTTTATCTCATGGCTATTCCCAACCTCGTATTGTTTGGCATTACAAGAATGCAAAATGGGATGACCTGCGAGACTTCTTTTCTTCTTTTCCTTGGTCTGATTACTGTTTCAAAACTTCTGATGTCAACGTTTGCTCAGATCGTGTCAGTGAAATTATTCTTGCAGGAATGGAATTCTTTATCCCACACTCCACTTTAAATCTCGTCCTTTATCTAAACCTTGGTTTTCCAATAAATGTGCTAAGGCTGTCCAAGAGAAGAATGTTGCATATCGTAATTGGCTTGTTTCTAATTCTTCAGTTTCATTTTCTGCCTAATGGTAGCCGAGCATTCTGGTCTCTTGCCAAAGCTATTGGCCGCAACTTTTGTCCATCTCTGCTCCCACCTCTGTCCAAACCAGATGGTTCTGTTGTCACTTCAGCCAAGGATAAAGCTGACCTGCTAGCATCCCATTTTTCTTCGAGCTCATGTATTAATGATCTTGGTAAAACACCTCCCACCATTCCTAACACGCTCCATTCAATGCCTCCTGTGGTCTTCCGTCAAAAGGATATCAGAAGGATTTTGATGAATCTTGATGCTAAGAAAGCTCCAGGTCCTGATGGTATTTCTCCACTTGTTCTCAAAACCTGTACTCCTGAACTTACTCCTATTCTTTGCCGCCTTTTTTCACTTTCTTATTCCAAAGGTGTTTTTCCTTCTGCTTGGAAATTTGCTCATATCCAGCCAGTTCCTAAAAAGGGTGACAAATTCCTCCCATCCAGTTATTGTCCCATTGCAATTACTTCTACTCTTTCTAAAGTAATGGAGAAATCAATTAACCGCCAACTCTTAAACTACCTAGAAACCTTCCGTCTGATCAACGATCGCCAGTATGGATTCCGTCAGTGTCGATCCACTGGTGATATTCTGGCTTATGTTACCCATTTATGGACTAATTCAATGGAAAGGTTCGGTGAAACACAAGTAGTTGCTCTTGACATCTCAAAGGCTTTTGATCATGTTTGGCATAAAGGTCTTCTAAACAAGCTTCCATCTTATGGTTTGCCAACTGTTTTTTAGTAATTGGTTATCCAGTTTTCTCTCTGATCGCTCACTGAGGGTGATGGTAGATGGCTCTCTGTCTTCTAACTTCTCCACTAATGCCGGTGTCCCCCAAGGTTCAGTTCTTTCCCCCACTCTTTTCCTCTTGAATATCAATGACCTTCTTCCATTGACTGGAAATCCTATCCATAAGTTTGCCGATGATAGCACATTGCATTCAACTTTCCATTTTGAGAAACCTTGTTCAGCTCAATCAGCTTCAAGTTCTCGAAAATCTGCTGCCAATTCCTTAAATGCCGATCTTCAGGTAATTCTCCAGTGGGGCAAAGACAACTTAGTTGATTTCAACCCTTCTAAAACTCAATCTTGTCTTATATCTCGCAAAAAGGATTCTTCTGCTCCTATGCTTATCTTCAGTGACACTCCGATTTCTAGGCAAAATGATATATCTGTTTTGGGGATTACCCTGACTTCTAATCTCTCTTGGCACAAGCACATTACAAATATTGCTTCCTCTGCATCAAAAAAACTTGGTTTTCTCTTTCGATCTCGGCGTTACTTTTCTTCCAAACAGCTGCTCACTCTGTATAAATCGCAAATCTGCCCTGCCATGGAATATTGTTCCCACATCTGGGGTGGTGCCCCCAAAACCTCTCTCAGGCTTCTTGATTCCATTCAGAAGAGGGCAGTTAGGTTAATTAATGATTCATCTCTAACAGAGTCTCTCCACTCGCTTTCTCATAGATGCACTGTTTCTGCTGCATGCCTCTTCTACAGATACTTCCATGGGCACTGTTCTTCTGAATTGGCTTCTATAATTCCCGCTCTCTCTTTCAAAACAGTCCGAACACGTGCCGCCACCAGCCAACATCCATTTACTGTCCAACTTCAAACCCACAGAACAAACTTTTCATCTTCCTCTTTTATTCATTCAACTGCCGTTTTCTGGAACAACCTTCCTTCATACGTATTTCCTGAAAATTACAATCTACAGAAGTTCAAGTCCAATATCAACAAATATCTTCTTTCGTCTTCTCAACCTCCAACCCAAGCACGGTACTAAGTACTATAGGTTCTAATACCTCTCGTGTTTGGGGTTCTCATAAAAAAAAAAAAAAAAAAAAAAATTAATAATAAGTTCATATTAAACAAATTGATCTTTGTTAAATTACCAAATGACAATAAACAGTCACAGCAAATGTCACAATATCAATGGAATTGCTTACTCTTCTGTACTAACCTTGAAATTGTTAATCTTTCCTGATTTCTGTAGCCAAATGTCACTTTAAAATCATACCACACATAATAAATTCTAGAATTTGGTGTCCTTAGTATGGAGAATTTGGATTTTAGAGAAATCTCTAGTGATTGAATAGTTTTGGAGGAGCACATTTCAATTAATATTAAGGAAAAACAACTTAACTTGTTTACATCTGTAAACTTTCATACTGATGAAAAGATAGTGCTGCTTATTAAAATGTAATTAACAATAAGTTCATATTAAACAAATTGATCTTTGTTAAATATGAGCAAATGACAATAAACAGTCACAGCAAATGTCACAATATCAATGGAAGTGCTTCAGTCAAAAAGAACTTTTTTTTTAAAATGGAGAATAAAAAAAAGTTAGCTATTATTCTTGAAGAATAATCATTATAAAGAGGCAGTCTTTATCATTTGTTTTGCTTTTAATATGTACTGTGGAAAAATTTATTAAATTTCTTGTATGTGAACACAAATCACTAAGTTCAGTTTTTGTTGTCACTCACTTGGCCTCTTCCATCATATTAGTTTAAAATGGGAAGCCAAATGAGTGACCTCGAGCCACTTGTTGTTTTTCTTTCTGTGCTTTAGTCATGCACTGATGAGCTGTACGACTAGTTATGACAGCAAAAAAAATCTTGGTTGTGTTGAATTAAATCTATTCTTTGGCCATGTCAGTAAGTTTCTGTTTACTGAAGTGATTAATCATAGATTTAATGAATCTTGAATTTTTCCAGTTGTACCCATTCTGGTATTTTCATTTTGAGAGAAAAGAGAAATTGAAAATCTCTTTTTCTCTGAAGTGACATGAGCTTCACTGACTCGCACAAGCACTGTGTATCATAAAGACACAGCAGACTATGCCGGTTAAGATTGGCATAGTCTAGCAGTGCACCATACTGTAAATGTGTGGCGGCATTGCCAAAATTTGGCTGAAACCACTTGTACGATAAATAAAAAAAAAAAATCAGCCACAGCTGTAATTTGTAAGAGCAATTAATGATAAATTATAATTTTATTGAATAAGAAAGAACACTAAAAGTGAAGAATTCAAAAAGCTTATATGGCTTCAAAGAAATTAAAACACATTCTGAGCACTACCTTGTCCTTGTTTTTCATCTGTTTTTGTAATAGGTTGTAAATGAAGCTACATTCATAATGTAATAATTTTAATTCTTACTCCAGAAAAACTTATCTTTGTAATGATATGCCTTATCTTTGTAATGAGTTTCTTTGATATTGCACTACTTTTAAACAAATGGCTGATTAACCTTTTGGTGAGGTCTTCTGTTTGAAAGTAGTACTGAGACAATATATTGCAAAGTCAAGCTTGTTCTATTGTGAGATTTAAGACCACTACATTGTCAATGCAGTTTAAACTGTTTTTTGTGGATAAAGCAGGATTTAAAGGACGAAATAGTACTGCAAGTATCTTATAAAGAGAGAAATGTCACTCCTTTTTTAAGTGTGGATTCTTAAATTCTTGGTCCTTGAGGCTGTCGCAGATATCCTCTTGGGTACGCCAAGCTGTACTTGCTACCTGGGAGTCTAAAACACTATGGAACTGATATTCAGGTGACACTCAAGTCAAGAGGATCTAATTTCAGTAAATTCCGGTTGGTCTGTGACATCCAAATCCTCTGCTTGCCCATTCACGATGGTGGGACTGTTAGTGACCCTGGATATAACGACCACATGCAAGTCTTGAAATATGCTGCCTAGCACACTGTAATGGCCACCCAGGTGTGAACCAACCTAAACAGGAGTTAAGGTGTGGCGCCTACACCACACGGAGGAATGCCACCCATCTGTGTTATAAGGCAGTACTAGGTGGTGGACGATTCTCGTCGACCGGTGCAATATCATTACTTTGCTTATTAGAAACTTGAAGTGGTGAAACCCATGTTTAGTCTCCAGAGCAAAGCTCTGGAAAACTCTCTTCCATCTTCAGTATGATTGATTTCTTTTGAGGTTATGATAGACATAATGGCGAGATCCAATCTTCCATACATTTTGAGGGTACAGATCTAAAATGGTGTTCATGGGCCGGCTGCTAGATATCCACTAAATTGAACTTATTGGGAACTCTCTTGGAGGCTTCCAGATCAGCTAGCGTATAATCTCTCTACCTGTACTCTGCCAGGTAGTGACTGGAGGTAAGTCTGAGTTTTGTGTATGCAGGGGCATCGACGAGGCCACCTTATGTCAAGGAGCTGGGTATATTCTTGCCATATCCAAAGTTTTCATTACTTCATACAGCATGCCCTCCCCATCATTTCTTACTCCTGAATATACTATGAATTGTCAAACTAATAGAACAAACTTATCTTTGAAAAGATCTAAACCTCCCAAACACTTCATTGTTCATTTCACAAATATACGTGGTTTCAGTTGTAACCACGTATATTTATGATTCCTTTTGCTTTGAAGGTGGAAATTTTCCATATGTCTGTTCTGATATTCCCTGTCAGAGACTTGGTAATTTGAAATCTCCTCTTTTCGATCATCTCTGGTTTAAAATCTCTCTGCCATATTCATCTGTTACCTATATCATTCTCCCAACTCCACTAATCACTTGGAACTCTTTGAAACTTGACTTTCTCAAGTCCAGCTTTCCTAACAGTGAGGTAATTATGAGAGTTTGAGGTGTAGGGTAAATGCCCTCGAAGAAATTGATGAGGAGCCCAACAAGCTCTCAACCCCCCAACTCAATGCCAGAGCTCACTCCTGTGCATCAGGAATGCGCCGGTCCCACAGGAACTAGTTATTGTTGGTGACTATTGTCAGGGACACGGGGAATATATTATGCAAAAAGATAGGTGGAACAGGACCAGGGTATGTCTGCTCCTGGCAGACATACCCTGGTCCTGTTGATGATGTTGTAGGGCAGATATCATCTTTTAAGGGCACAAAAGGTGATATTGTTGTACACATTGGCACTAATAACCTTAAGAGTAAGAGATCTGCAGATTTACTTAACAAGTACAGGCTAATGCTGGAAAAAAGTTGCGAGTTAGGGTTAAATTTGAAAGTGTCTGCAATTCTGCCCAGAAATGATAGGAGTGAGTATATGATGAGAGCCTTGTCAATCAATTTGGCCCTGGAGAGATTGTGCAAGGCTCACAGGGTAAAATTTTTTTCAGCATGGTCTGTGCTTGCTAATAGGAGAGACTGCTTCTACAGGGATGGGGTACACTTAAATAGAAAGGGTACAAGAATATTTGCTGATGCTGTCGAGGCAGTGTTAGATGGGTCGGAAAACTGCTAGATTGGGGGGGATTCACAGACTGAAAGATTAACGGTAGCCGCAGGCAGAGGCAAAAGTGATTCTTGCACTGCTTCTATTGTAATGAGCTGCAGCCTAGATAGCAAGTTGCTGAGGACTTCAAGAGCTGCTGAGAGTCATCATGGAACAAGTAAATACATGGGCTGTGTTAGGGTAACTCTATTCAGATTCTGGAATAATTTTCCTTGGGGCAGTGCTGTCAAACCATTGAGATTGGTGTAAATAGTAGTTCATCATTACTATCCAAATTGGAGAACCATTAAGGTTTTAACATCTTATTCTGTCTTGAATATTAAGTCCATAGCATTTCCTCGTGTCATTTAAAAACCTAGCTGCAAAATACATACCACAAGATAGTTATCAATTTACTAATTTTGTTGAGGTTTTAGCTTTCATTAGCAGAGAGCATACCATTTTGTAATCAAAATTTTCAGTTTAGTTAGGATATACGAGTTTTGATAGCCAAATTCATTGACCTCAGAAAGCAGGTAGAGATAGTTGAACTACAAACTGTAGTTCAACTATGTTTGTCAGTGCAGTTTGTACAGTACAGCAGAAGGTGAAACTTTAGGAGCTTGGATGTTCTTTCCGGTTATTTCTTTTAACACAGTGAAATTATTAAATTTTGCTGTAATACGATTCTTTGCTTAGTATTGTTTTGAATGTTTATTTTCAGTTATCAAATTAGATGCAAGACGATAATTGAAAAACTAACAAAAATCTTACCCCAGCATCTCTTAATTCATGTACTATTATTCTAACCATTGCCAGTTGTCATTGTTTTCCCTAAGAATATTTGTACACATGAAGTATTGTGAAATTGTCCCCCACCACTGTCATCTTTTTTTCTTATATGCTATTTGATTCTCTCTCTCAATATATTTTTTTTCCATGGTGATCCCAAACACAAAAGGTATTCAAACCTACAGCACTCAAGTGATATGTATGAGTTGAACGTTCAGAAAATGGAAGATACTTGTTAGCATTGGACTTTATTTCTGTAGATTGCAATTTTATAGGCAGTAAATGGGAAGGAAGGTTGTTTCAAAAAACAGGAATAGATGACAAAATGAGGAAGCAGAAGCCTTTAAGTTCGTTGAGTTTGGAGTTGAACTGTGATTGGCTGACAAGTTGAAACACTTGTTTGGATGACTGCTTTGAAAGAAAGAGGTAGAATAACTGTGCCTATAGAAATATCTGTAGAAAAATTATACAGTAGAAAGTGAATGTTTGTGTGAAGGGAATGAAGTGAGTTTGTAAATGAGAAATTATTAATCTGGAACCATATGCTCAAAGAAATGTTACTCTTACAGGTTTGAAGTGACTTCACATGCTGATTTTAAAAATCAGCAGGAAATTGTTCACTCTTTTGCTGCGTTGTTGGCACGTTATAGCCTAGATTGCTGTTGCACCAGTAAACCCAAAATCCAATCAAACCAAACTTTTTTTTATGCTACCTTTATTTCAATCTTTTCTGAACCCAACTGTGAAAAACCATTTGATGTATTAAAAACAAGTATTTTAAATTGTTTTTTGAAAATAAAACATTTGTGCAGTACTTTAGACATGTTTTTTATCCTCTCTTATTTGCATATAATCTCCATTTATCTTTGCCTGAGAGTGAGTGAAATGTCAGTTGAAAAACCTGTGCGCTTCAACAATTATACATGAGCCAAACTCTTCCATGACGCAAAGCCAGAGTGCATAATGAGTGGATCACTACCACAAAGTGTTAAGCACACATGCTTCATTGATTGGGCATCAGAGAATGAAAAGTAGTTTTAACTTCATGTTTGTCAGCACATGCATATAATTATTAAGACTAGGTTTAAGTTGATTCTAAAATTTTTACTTTTATGAGAACTAATAGAAATTTCTGGAATATTTAAGGGTGAAATCAAATAAAACACTTTTATTGACAGCTCTTGCGAGCGAGTTTAGTTGTGTGGATTGAGTAGGTGAAAAGCAAAATGTTGCTGAAATTTTTGTGAGACCTTGAAGACCCAGAGTACACAGTTATGGGTTATTAGCCTTGTGATTCACCCAGGAATGTACATATATCCACAAAGTGCTAAGGCAGCCATTACATGTAAATGGAAAAATTATCTGCCAGTATGACATGTCAGTTTTAGTACTCCTCAATTATTGCATTCAATTTCAATCTGCTTTATTAATTGTGTTATTGACAAACAAGTTTGTCCATAAATAAAAATGTTTTCATTAAATCTAAATTGTATGCAATTATTATAAATAGGATTCAAAATTAGCAGGTCTTTCTGTCCAATTCTGGCAGTGCACTATCATCACATGCTCTATGAGCAGTTTGAATGGTTGACATGTGCTGGCTTATGTAAACGATTCGAGTGCCAATACTGAAGAATATGAGAATTTCATTTTCATAGGTGACAAACAAAACGTGGCAAGTGAACAAATTAAGTTCCAATAAATGGAAGAATGCATTAGTTTCATTTTTACAAATGGCACTCTCTGCTATTCTTAGCAGCACGAGCCTTAGCAATACAAATTATGGCTATGTGCAAAGAAGGGATTAGAGTTTGAACAAAAAGTACTTACCCAAAAGGTTTAATTTTAAAACAGTTTAAAAATATACATTTTTCACTATAAAAAATGGATTGTTCACAGTTGCATTTATAACAGATTGAAAATGTCAGGCAGCATCAAAAAGTAACAATTTTAAATTACTTCTTTCCAATAAAAGATTTTAAAAACTTAGCACTTGAGAAACAGTGCATTACCTAGTGTAATGGCAGTTGTACACCTGTCACAAGATTAACCTGACAGACAACCCATTAATCAGCATCACATGTTTTTTTGCTGACATGTTTTTTTTAGGAAGATTGGTAAACCTGGAAATGCATCTGAGAATTGGAAAACTTAGTTCTCAGACTGAACCATTCACTAAAGCAGCATTAGAGGTGCTGATTGTATAAGATTGAAAATTTGCCTAAGTTGGTTGCTATTTATGAACAAGATTAGCAATTCATTGATAATAAGCGATGGATTAATCATTTTCTGAGTTTCACAATTTCTATATCAAATATCAGACTAAGGTAACAATTCACTAAATACATTTAAAGTTTAGTATATGTTTTAGAAATTTTATATTCTCATTTATAAACAGTAACAACAACAACACGGCTTCAAAGTTAAAATATAGCTAATGCTATGTGGATTCAGAGAAATTAAGGGATTTGCAGGACGATCTTGTCCTTTCATGTGCCTTTGTGGTTGTGAGGAGCATAAACTGCTTAGAGAATGTAATAGCCTTAATGCTCACCATAGAAAAAAAAACTTTGCTTTTACATCAAGTTTCTCTGGTATTGCACTACTTTCAAATAGATATTCATCTGTTTTAAGTAGTGTAATATAGGGCATTGCTTCCAGACTTTGTTCATTATAAAGGAAAAGTTTGTTCTGCTGTAAGAGTTAAAGCTATTGCATTATCTATGCAGTTTAAATTCTGCTGGCTGCAAAATGCAATGTGGATACAGTGATTTTCAACTATTTGTAATTGCCGTAGGCTGCCTAAAAGAAAATTAAGTACCTCCGAGGAAATTGTGGCCATTAAAAATGTATGCATAGGGCATTCATTATCTGTTGGTGAAAAGGATCTATTGTTCATGTTGCTTGATGTTTCAGAGCATTGCAGATTTAAGAAATAAAATTAAAAACTTGCCAACTTGTTTGTCTGTTTGCCTGACATAATTGTTTATATCTTGGCTACAAGCAATGTTAGAGGAAAAAAGTCTCTCAAACTTACTTCTCACAATTAATGTGACAGGCAAGCTTATCTCTCTAAGTCATTCATGCATAGATATAATGGGTAGGAGTCCTGTTTGTGGACCCCTACAGACTTGTATGTGGATCCAAGGAAGGGCTGCAGACCACAGTTTGTGTTTACTAGTTGGGTCTCTTAAATGTTATAGAGAAAAATCTTTTAAGAAATGTTATATAATATTTCATCGGAGGGTAGATTTGTAAAGCAATTTGAGCGTGGTTAGCATTATTAAAGGCATCTGATGCAAGAAAGCAAGCTTATAAAGCATCACATAAAAAATATATATATATATATATATATATTTCTCATTTCACCCATCTATTCACTCCAAATGTTTGTCTAGTTCTGCCTTAAATTTATTTAAGCTGTCCACTTCTAAAACGATGGATGGAAGTTTTTTTTCCAGAAATCTACCACCCTCTGGCTAAAGGCAAACTTCCACACATCTGTGCTACAACTGTCTTTTCTCAATTTGAATTTGTCTTTCAGGTGATTATTCTGAGCAAGAAGAATCCCATCAGCATTGAGTATGCTCAAACCATTCAAGGTTTATATACCTCAATTAGATCACCTCGCAGGTGCCTAGTCTCCAGACACTGTAATTTGTAAAACTTGTCTTTCTTCATAAGAGCAACCGTTTGTTCCATTCACTAACCTTGTTGCTCTTCTCTGTACTCGTTCCAGCAGCTGTACATCCTTCTTAAAATGAGGGTTCCCATCCTGTATACAGTACTCATAGTGTGGCCTGACCATTGCCTTATACAAGGGGATTATCACCTCCGTATCCCTGCTAGAAAAATTCCTGTATATCATTGACAAGACACCATGAGCTACTCTTGCAGACCATCTGCACATCTCAAAAAACTTCCTATCTGCCTGCACAATTACCCCAGGTTCTTTTCATTCTCTACCACTGTCAAAGTAGTACCACACAGTTGATACGTTACTCTGGTGTTACTGCTTCCCATATGCAGTACTTTACATTTATCAATGTTAAACTTTAGTTTCCACCTCTCAGCTCAACTTTTCTAGATCCTGTTGCAGCAGCGTACTGTCATTAGTGTCATTAACAACCCTGCCGACCTTTGTATCGTCTGCAAACTTGGACATTAAGCCTGATATACCATCATCAATATCATTAATAAATACAGAAAACAACAGTGGACCCTACACTAAACCCTGGGGAACTCCACTAATAACATTAGTCCATGAAGAGTCCATTAATTACCACTCTGTCTTCTCCCACTCAACCATCCCTTTATACATAGCAGCAATTTGCCTCCAATGCCACACTGCTCCAATTTGTGTGGCAGTCTTCCATGTGCAGCAGTATCAAAAGCCTTTCTAAGATCCAATATTATATCAGAATTATTCTTTGCATCCAGTTCTTTCTGACCATATCATAATATCCAATCAAATTTGTCAGACATGACTTCCCCTTAACAAACCCATGCTGTGTCTGAGCTATAACTGAAGCCTTGTCTAGATGATCCTGCAGCACTTTTTAACCAGTGCTTCCATTAATTTTCCTGGAACAGAAGTGAAACTAACAGGTCTGTAATTACTTGCGTCGCCCTTTGATCCTACTTTGTGAATTGGGGTCACATTTGCACATCTCCAGTCCATGGGTACCTCCTCTGAGTCCAAGGAAGCCATCATAATTATGGCTAAGGGTTTGCTTACTTCCTTTGCTGCCTCCTTTAATATAACTGGATAGATCCCATCCACCCCATGTGCCTTTTTTATGTTTATCTTCAACAGTTTCTCCTCCACTTTGCCCTCAGTTATTACAAAATCATCTAGCTCACTGCCAGAGTTTAATTTACCTCTGGCAATCCCCTCTCTTAATAATCAGATGCAAAATACTCATTTAGTTTGTTAGTTACCTGTGCAGGATCATCAACAGTAGAACCATCGATATCAAGTGGACCAATCTGATTCATTCTCTTCCTTCTAGAGTTCACATAAGTAAAGAACTCGTTGCTATTTTTCTTTGCATCCTTTGCCAAAGATTTCTTGTAATCTGCATTTGCCTGCTTAACCTCCTTTGTGACTTGGTTGCAGACCAGCTTATATCTATCGTAGGCTTCCGCATCATCTGTTAATTTATATGTATCCCATGGTTTTTCTTCTATGCCACTTGTCTCATTAGTTCATCTGACATCCATTTAGACCTAAATCTTCAACAATATTTCTTAGTTGGTATGAAAAGCCTAGCAGCTTCCAAAATTATTTCTTTGAATGCTTCCCATTTTGAATTTGCCGTTGGTAACATCATCACTTGGTCCCACCGTATAGAATTTAAATACTGTCTCAGACCACCATCGTCACCTTTACGAAAGCAAAAACCCTTCCCTTTACCCCTGATGGTAGTTACCTCTTTGAGTAAATCCCACTTCAGCACACTGTGATCACTGCCACCTAGTGGTTCCTTTATCTGCTGATTCTTAATGCATGAACAAACACTACTGATAATCAGATCAAGAGTATTACTCCCTCTAGTTGCCTCCCGAACATGCTGCTGTAGAAAACAATCATCCAATAAATCTACAAAAGCCTTGCTAATGTGTGCGTGACCAACCCACAAATTCCAGTCAATCTCTTGGAAATTAAAATCCCCTATTATAAGACACTGATTTACTGGCCCACTATTTCTCTGCACAATTGCTCATTATACTCATCAGATTCATTAGGCCTATAACACACACCTACTCTTATTTTTCCTTTCCCAGTGCTTATGTCACACCAAACAGACTCTACATTGCATTGTCCGCCAACATCAATTGGATGCACTTCCTTAGATTTTGTGTCTCTTAACTAATAGCATAACCCCTCCTCCCTTCCTGTCCTGTCTATCCTTTCTGTACACATTGTACTCCCCAAATTCCAATTCTGCACTGCTTATGTCAGCGTGACACCATGTCTCTGATATCCCAACAATATCTGCCTTTGATGTCTTGAGTAGCACTTCAAGCTCATCAAATGTATTAACTATTCTCCTAGCATCGGTGTACATGCAAGTATACATTTACCTGTTTCTACTCCTAACACAATCCATGGATTTACTTGTTCCATTATGTCTCCCAGCAGTCCTGGAAATCCGCATTGCCTTGCTTTCCAGGTTCCTGCTCAATTGCATTTCAATAGAAGCATTACAAAAATCACTTTACCTCTGCCAGTGGCTATTGTTAATCTATTAGGCTGTGTATCCCACCAAGCTAGCAGTTTTCCGACCCACCTAACTCTGCCTCGATAGCATCAGCAAATATTCTTGCACCCTTTCTATTTAAGTGTATCCCATCCCTGTAGAAGCAGTCTCTCCTGTTAACAAGCACAGACCAGGCTGAGAAAAATTCCACCACTTGAGCCTTGCACAGTCTCTCCAAAGCCGAATTGATCGACAAGGCCCTGATCATATACTTCCTCCTATCGTGTCTGGGCAGAATTGCAGACACTTTCACTGTTTACATGCAACATTGAAAATCAGATGAAATACGTTGCATCTGAAAGAGCAGGACTAAAATATTTACAAACTATACAAATATTTAAAATATTTACAAATATACAAACTATATCGGGTCCCTTCATCAGCTGACATTAAAGTGAAACATCAAATGATGCTGGGCGTGGTCATGTATTAGCGAAGCACGTGCATGAGGTTGGTGAATGTTATGGAGGCAGTTGTCTTTCAATGTGTCCCACGTATGCACTCTACATTGTCAACAGCAAGTGTCTGTTTCTGCCCAGTAACCCACTTGTGTTCCTTCCATTTAACGTTCACTCACCAACTTTGTGCACATGCTTCTATCTAATACATGACCACACATGGCATTATTTGCTGTTCCTTTGTAACATTTTTTGTATATTAATGTCAGCTGATGAAGGGACCCATCATCCTGATATAGTAGAGGTATGATTGTAAATAGTTTAGTGTTTTTGTAAATATTTACAGAAATATTTTTGTAAATATTTAGTTTTTTGTAAATATTTCTAGTTTTGTATTGTATAATGTTATTATTTGTATTATAATAACATTATACTAACATTATAATGCACTGATCGAAATCTAATCAGGAAATTACCTATGTAATTATTTAACTGTGCATTTGTAGTGATGTTATTGTCCTGCCCTCTTCTTCCATTGGCTCGAATAAATGTCACTAGAAGGAAAACCTTTTTAATGTTATGCACGCACGCACAGAATCGAATCTAACAAACAGAAAATTGAATAGGAGTGCCACAAAATAAAATAAATTACTCAAGAAGTGAAAATATACATCACACTCTTCATCGATCCTTGTATATAATGGATGTGGTATTGCAGATTCAACTGCAATGGCCAGTGCTGTTGGGGAAACATTTTCTAACACCTTTGCAACATCATGTTACTCCCAAAAGTTCTTAGTACTGAAACAGAAAATTCAGAGCAGGCACTTAACTTGAAATCAAATGGTTTTCACTCTTACAATGGGCCATTTACTATCCAACAGATGGCATCCATTATATAATGATTAAACATCTTCAAACAAAATTTTTGGATCCCTTGCTCTTTCTGTATAACAGAAGCTGCTCTTTTCCAGAAACTGGACAGAAATTGACCAATCACCTTTTCTTTACAAAGCCAAGGAAAGGATCGCAAAGTTAACCAAATCTTACCATGTCTAGATATTTATGCAAAATCTTGGAGGGAGTGGTCAGTGCTCGTCATGCCCTTATGGGTAGTACAGTTGGTAGAATCGCTGACCATGGGTGGAAAAGATCTGAGTTTGAATCCTGTCAATGGTGTGAGAAATTTTTAAATTCCTCACACCATTGACAACATGGCTGAATTAGTCAGTCTCAGTCGAGGGTAGAATAATATTTTGTCCTAGAAACTTGGGTTTATCTTCCAGCAATCAACCCAGAACAGACATATATGGCCTACGTTGCTGATGTGCCTGAAACTCTACAACAACCAACCAAACCAGTGCTCATCTTATATGATATTTTGAAGCAAATGATCTTATCTTCCAAAGGAATAGGTCCACTTAATTAGATTTGAAACAAGCATGACACAACTTGGAGATTTTATGTATGGGCTTGGCAAACCCAGGGTTCTAAGCTAGATATCATCCTTCTCTTCCTTGGTGTTTTCTCTCTCTCACAGGGTAACTCGGGAAATTTTTTTGGCTGGTGCAGCATAAGCCTCAGGCTTCCTTGCATCATATGGCTAATAATAACTGCAGTATTAGAAGTCACTCCCTACTTTTTATTAAAAATATTTTACCCCATTGGTGTTTCTAAGCTCGTGTAGGATTAACCCCCTCTTTTAGTGTAAGAGGGGATAATACCCCAAGGGTTCAGTTTTAAGTGTTGTTTTTTAGTAGTAGTGGCCAATACAGCAATGAATCAAGCTTACACAGCATCAGCAAAAAAAAAAAAAAAAAACCTAATCTGTATAACCTCTTTAATATTTTGTCTAATTCTTCCTTAAATTTATTCAAATTACCCACTTCCATGGCACCAGATGGTAGTTTGTTCCAGCAATCAGTGACTCTTTGGGTGAAAGCAAATTTTCATATATCTGTCCTGCAGCCACCTTTTTGAGGATGCCATCAGCATTTGGTTTTATCAATCCATTTAGAGCCTTAAGCACTTCAATCAGTTTCTGAGGGCTGCAATTTGCAGAAGTGAGTACCTTTTTGTTGCCCTTCTCTGTACTTGTTCCATCAGATACACATCCCTCTTAAAATGAGGCTTTCAGACCTGCATGCAGTACTCAAAATGTGGTCCAGTAATTGCCTTAGACAATGGATTAATCACTTCCTTGTTGCAACTTTCAACATTCCTGTATGTCATTGACAAAAACTCCAGCCTGTCGGCATTGCTCAGAAACTTCATGTTAAACCGCCAATTACCACCATGTCTTTTTTTGTTCTCCCTTACTCTCATTATGGTGCTAAACAGTTTGTACATTAAACTGGGATGACTGCAGTACCTTGCATTTATCAATGTTAAACCTCATTTGCCAGTGTTAGTCCATCTTCCTAATTTTTTAGGTTTTATTGTAGTAGTATGCCTTGATGATACCTGTCATTAAGCATCCTGCCAACCTTTTGTATCATCTAGAAACTTGGACAATAAGCTAGATATCCTTTGTCAATATCTTTAATAAATATCAAACACAGTAAGGGAACCAGCATTTAACCCTGAAGGATTCCAGGAAGTATAGAAACCATTATAACCATCCTCTGCCTTCTGCCACTCAACCGTCCTTTTATCCAAAGCTTTCCCTATCCTTAGTGTTCTAATTTATACAGCAGTTTTTTATGTCAAACAGTATCAAAAAGTTTACTGAAGTCTGTGATGTCAAAGTTTTATTTTTTGCATACAGTTCCTTTACTGTCTCATAGTAACTGATCCAATTGTTCACAAAAGATATCTCTTTACAAAATACATGCTGTGATTTCCATATAACTTATTCCCTGTCAAGATGATCCTGCAATACTTTAACCAGTGACTCATCATTATTTTCCCTGGAACAGAAGCCAAGTTTATTGTCTGTAATTATCCACTTCTTCCTTTGATCTGCACTTTAGGAATAGGAGAGACGTTTGCATGTCTTCACTCTATCGGGACTTCCCCTAAATTCAAGGATGCCCTCATAATCATGGCCAAACGTTTGCTTACCTCTCTTACTGCTGCTTTTGATATAATTGTGAAGATTCTATTAGCCCAGAAGGTGTTTTATTTACTTTTAGCTTCAACAATTTCTCTTCCACCTTCTTTATAGTCCATAAGCACTGCTAATGTAGAAACAACAATTTGTGATTGCTTTGAAAAGAATCAAGGAATTTTGCAGATCTGCATTAACAGATAACCTTAGTAATTATACAGTGCTCTTTATTGAATGAAATTTCGCTGAAACTTTAGATTGGCGAACTTATTGAACGGTTACTACAAGCAAAAGTTTGAAGAGGAGTTCGAATAAATTACTTTTTATTTTTTTTTTTTAATTTTTATTTTGCCGTGTTGTCTGTTAGTATATAAATGGATATAGAAAAATGTTCATATCTTGTTCATTATAATTTTTTTTTAATGAAAACCCCATATAAATCTAACCCCTGTGTTATACATACACCGATGAGCCGAAACATTATGACCACCTACCTAATATGATGTTGGTCCTTCACGTGCAGCCACAACAGCTTGTACCCAGCACAGCATAGACTCTACAAGATTTCTAAATGTGTCTTGTGGTATCTGGTACCAACAGGTAACCAGCAGATCCTTTAACTCCTGTAAGATCTGTGGTTGAGATGCCACAGTCAGAGTTGCTGTTCAAATGCAAACCACATATGCTCTAATGGCACTAATGATATTAAGAGTAGGAGACTGGCGGAATTACTTAACAAGTACAGGTCACTGTTGAAAAAAAGCCGTGAATTAGGGTTGAATTTGAAAGTGTCTGCAATTCTGCCCAGACACGATAGGAGGGAGTATATGATGAGAGCCCTGTCGATCAATTCGGCCCTGGAAAGATTGTGCAAGGCGCAAGGGGTAGAATTTTTTTCAGCCTGGTCTGTACTTGTTAACAGGAGAGACTGCTTCTACAGGGATGGGATACACTTAAATAGAAAGGGTGCAAGAATGTTTGCTGATGCTATCGAGGCAGTGTTAGTTGGGTCGGAAAACTGCTAGATTGGGGGGATACAAGGACTAATAGATTAACAGTAGCCACTGGCAGAGGTGAAAGTGATTCTTGCACTGCTTCTATTGGAATGAGCCACAGCCTGGAAAATAAGATGCAGGATATTTCAGAGACTGCTGGGAATCATTGAGGTACAAGTAAACACATGGGTTGTGTTAGAGTAGCTAAGAAAAAGAACAGGTGCATGTATACTTGCGTGTACACCAATGCTAGGAGTTTAGTAAATAAATTTGATGAATTTGAGGTATTGCTCAAAATATTAAAAGGCAGATATTGTGGCGATTTAAGAGACGTGGTGTCACACAGATATAAGGAATGCAGAACTGGAATTTGGGGAGTACAATGTCTACAGAAGGGATAGACAGGATAGGAAGGGAGGAGGGGTTATGCTATTAGTTAAGAAATACATAAAATCCAAGGAAGTGAAGCCAGTCGACATTGCTGGACAGAGCAGTGTCGAGTCAGTTTGGTGTGACATAAGCATTGGGAGATCAAAATTGAGAGTAGCAGTGTGCTATAGGCCTAATGACACTGATGAGTATAATAAGAAATTGTACAGGGAAATAGAGTGGGCCAGTAAATCAGAGTCTTATAATGGGGGATTTTAATTTCCCAGATATTGACTGGAATTTGGGGTCTGGTCACTCACACACTAGCAAGGCTTTTGTGGATTTATTGGATGATTGTTTTCTACATCAGCATGTTCGGGAGGCAACTAGAGGGAGTAATACTCTTGATTTGATTATCAGTAGTGATTCTTCATGCATTAAGAATCTGCAGGTAAATGAACCACTAGGTGGCAGTGATCACAGTGTGCTGAAGTGGGATTTACTCAAAGAGGTAACTACTATTAGGGGTAAAGGGAAGGGTTATTGCGTTCGTAAAGGCGACTACGATGGACTGAGACAGTATTTAAATTCTATACAGTGGGACCAACTGATGATGTTACCAACAGCAAATTCAAAATGGGGAAGCATTCAAAGAACTTATCTTGGAAGCTACTAGGCTTTACATACTAACTAAGAAATATTGTTCAAGGTTTAGGCCCAAGTGGATGTCAGATGAACTAATGAGACATATGGCAGAGAAGAAAAATGCATGGGATACATACAAATTAACACGTGACACAGAAGCCTATGATAGATACAAGTTGATCTGTAACCAAGTTACAAAGGAGGTTAGGTAGGCGAAGGCAGATTACGAGAAATCTTTGGCAAGGGATGCAAAAAAAAACAGCAAAGAGTTTGTTACTTATGTAAACTCTAGAAGGAAGAGGATGAATCAGATTAGTCCACTTGATATCGATGGGTCAACCGTTGATGATCTTGCTCAGGTAGCTAACAAACTAAATGAATATTTTGCATCGACATTCGCACATGAGGACTTATTCAGCGAGGGGAATGCCAGAGGTGTATTCAACTCTGGCAGTAAGCTAGAGAATCTTTTAATAACTGAGAGTAAAGTGGAGGAGAAATTGTTGAAGATAAATACAAGAAAGGCATCTGGGGTGGATGGGATATATATCCAGTTATATTAAAGGAGGCAGCAAAGGAAGTAAGCAATCCCTAAGCCATAATTATGAGAGCTTCCTTGGACTCAGGGGAAGTACCCATAGACTGGAGATGTACAAATGTAACCCCAATTCACAAAGGAGGATCAAAGGCTGACACAAGTAATTATAGGCCTGTTAGTTTAACTTCTGTTCCCGGAAAATTAATGGAGTCACTGGTTAAAGAAGCACTGCAGGATCATCTAGACAAGACTTCAGTTATAGTTCAGACACAGCATGGTTTTGTTAAGGGGAAGTCTTGCCTGACCAATTTGATTGGATACTATGATGCAGTCACAAAAGAACTGGATGCAGGGAATAACTTTGATATTATATACTTGGATCTTAGAAAGGCTTTTGATACTGTTGCACATGGAAGACTGCTACACAAATTGGAGCAGTGTGACATTGGAGGCAAATTGCTGCTATGGATAAAGGGGTGGCTGAGGGGGAGAAGACAGAGTGGTAATCAATGGACACTGCTCATCGTGGACTGATGTTATTAGTGGAGTCCCTCAGGGTTCAGTATTGGGTCCATTATTGTTTTCTGTATTTATAAATGATATTGATGATGGTATATCAAGCTTAATGTCCAAGTTTGCAGACGATACGAAGGTTGGCAGGGTTGTCAAGGACACTACTGACACTATGCTACTGCAACAGGATCTGGAAAGGTTGAGCAGATGGGCTGAGAGGTGGCAAATGAAGTTTAACATTGACAAATGTAAAGTACTACATATGGGAAACAGCAACCCCAGAGCAACGTATCAACTCTGTGGTACTACACTGACAGTGGTAGAGGACGAAAGGGACCTGGGGGTGGTTGTGCAGGCAGATATGAAGTTCTCTGAGCAGTGCAGACGGGCTGCAAGAGTAGCTCATGGTGTATTGTCGATGATATATAGGAATTTTTCTAGCAGGGATAAGGAGGTGATTATTCCCTTGTATAAGGCAATGGTCAGGCCACACCTAGAGTACTGTATACAGGTCTGGAGGCATCATTTCAAGAAGGATGTAGAGATGCTGGAACGAGTACAGAGAAGGGCAACAAGATTGGTGAATGGAACAAAGGGGTGCTCTTACGAAGAAAAGCTTAAGTTTTGCAAATTACAGTGTCTGGAGACTAGGCACCAGCGAGGTGATCTGATAGACGTGTATAAAGCCTTGAATGGTTTGAGCATGCTCAATGCTGATGGGATTCTTCCTCTTGCTCAGAATAATCACCTGAGAGGGCATAAATTCAAATTGAGGAAAGAGAGATGTAGGATAGACGTGAGGAAATTTGCCTTTAGCCAGCGGGTGGTTGGTTGGTGGAACAGACTTCCATCCCTTGTCGTGGAGGTTGATAGCCTGAATAAGTATAAGGCTCAGCTGGACAGGTATTTCGAACGAACAGAGGGGTGAAGTGGAAGTGGTTATTTTTTATTTATTTTTTTTTTTTTTTTTTTGGCTGATGCTGTATAAGCTTGATTTCTTGCATCAAATGCCTCTACTAATGCTAATGCTCGATGGGATTGATGTCTGGGGAATTTGGAGGCCAGGGCAATACCTGGAAGTCTTACTCATGTTCCGCGAACCAGTCTCGAACATTCGGGGTGGTGTGGCATGACGCATTATCCTGCTGAAAGCCAAAAAAAAAAAGAAAAAAAAAAAAAAAGTAGTGTCTGGTTTATGCAGTATTGTGTTATGTTCTGTTGTTGTGTCTCTGGCTACTTGGCCGCAGGTACCCTAGTGACATTGCCCGCCACCACCACTGGGAGGTGAGCCATGCTGCCCTCATACTCTGGTTTGATCTCTGCCAGGGTTGCCCGAGCTTTCTGGACGGAGACCAATTAAAAAAAAGGAAGAGAGTGGAGAAGATAGTACAAGTAGTGGAGTCAAAGAAGGCGGATGAGGAAAGAAGGCATCGTCCAGCAGAAAGAAGAGTTGGGAACGGAGAAGTAGGAATCACCCCTGGTCTGGGAGCCCACCGTAGGCCAGGGAAAGGAAGACAGCTTGCAGAACAAGGGAGGTCTGCAAAGTTGTGTTGGTGCAATGGGAAGTGTGCGATTACTATCAGTTCAGAGCCATCATTCCTATGAGGAAGATGTCCAGTTGGGTGTTCATTCAGTTCTGATAGTGGCTGGTGATGAGGGAAGAGCAGGTACGAGGAGAATTCATAGCAGTTTCAGGAAAGTCTGGTCTGGATGTCTATGTTGTGGGATGAGACGTGGAGAGATGATACCAACACCTTTTGATGACAGCTGAGGCATACCTCCTAAAAGCTAAAAACGCTTCTTTTGATTTTAACAGGTTGCTTTCTGGACTAAGTGTGGTTAAATTTAGATCCAGTAGGTTGATTACATAGGTCCAGGTAGATGCTACATGAATGCATTACGTGGTGCCATCCTCCAGTTCTCCACATACATGGTGGGCATCGTTTACAAGTCCAAAGTCCTGAAGTCGCTTTTTGAATGACCCATCTTCTGTCAGAAGAAAGGTAGTATGTAAATTAGGGAAGAACCAGCCAAGTCTGTTTGTTGAGGTAGGAAACACTAGGTAGAAATAGCTTGGTAGTACTGCCTTGGTGGAATCATCCCAACTGATTTGCCAGAGGGAAACGAGTTCCTGCCAAGTACGCCGATGCATTGGATCTGCATTGACAATAGTTTTTATCCCCAAGAATTCAGTTTCTTTCTGATAGCATGGGAAGCTTTGTTCTTTCTGAAAGCCCTGTGAAGGCTGCTTGTAGGTCAAGGGGGATACAGCCTGTTAATATTTGTAGTGGTGCTGTTGATGTCATTCTACAAGTCCGAGTCATTTTTAATAACATCAGCCGGATATCTGCAGGATGAAGTTCCTAGTGCTGCCGATGATAGACAAACATACAGCAGTGCCGTATGTTACGAATGGTACAAAAACAGCTGAATAAAGAAAGTGGAGTGCAGGTCCCTTAAGACCCCAGTCTTTGCTGGTGAAGCAAGCAAGCATAATGATATAATTTTTGGCCTTCTCTTTCATGAACTTTAGATGTGGCATGAAAGTTCTGCAGTCATCTAGGGTAACACCTAAATATTTGAATGAATGTTGATTCTTGAGTAAATGTCCTTTATAACGAATGGTTGGTGGTTTGTTAATGTCAAGATGTCCTTTGAGAAGTAGGGTTCTACTTTTATCTAGAGATTTCCAACTTATTCTCTTCAGCCCAAACCGACAGGGCATTCAAGACTGTGTTGACTGTGTTGTCTCAATAGCTGCACGAGTAGGTCCCTTAACGATAACCAAGTCATCTGCATATGAGAGTTGTGTGGTATGGGGGAAGTCCTGCAGGAGCCATTCATCCAGAATCATATTCCAAACATCTGGCCCCAGAATAGAACCCTGCGGGCAGCCTCTGGTGAGTTGATGGGTTATACTATGAAATTCTGTTTTCATGGTAACTTTTCTGTTAGAGAAGTAATCTATAAGACATTTGAAGATGTTGAAGGAGCAGCCAGATATTCTGGCTTGCGCAGGATCCCTGGCCACCAGACGGTGTCAAAAGCTCCCTTAAAATCTACAAAAAGCGCCAGTACGTAACGGGCATCAGAATTATCTGCTAGCTGAGTGGTTTTCAGTAGTGCATCAATAGTTGAGCACCCCTGCTTGAAGCCAAACTGGAGTGTGGAGGCAAGTCCTTTGGTTTCATAGACAGACTGAAGACAGGCGAGAAGTAACCTCTCAAATACTTTTCCTAATATTGGTAATAGAGCAATTGGATGGTATGCTTTGGCTGTACCAGTGGGATGATTTGGATCTTTTGGATAAAAGTTTAAGGTTGGTGTTGAATAGCTGTACTCGAACATCGGGTGCAACAGATCAGTGAGGTCCAGTCCGGGAGCTTTTCCATTTTTGATTTTATTTATGATTAATGCAACCTCCTCTTCTGTGGCCGAGGGCAAGTAGCCCTGATTCTCAGTGATGACGTTTCGGAGTACTTCAGTGTCATGATCAGGATTGTCTTGGTAGATTATTCCATCTGGAATCTTGTTCATTGTCTCTTCCCAGGAAAGTGTCTCAGAGGAGACCTCAGAACAGATAGAATTTATGATATCCATGGACCCTCCTTTGTTCCTTATGAGCTTGTGAACCAAATCCCAAGGGTTTTTATTGCCTTCCTTCTCCACCAGATGTGCACATATATAGAGATGGTGTACATGTGCAGTTCAGTGCAAGGCAAAAGATTTAAGTAACAGTACGTGGAATGGTATTCTGCGCTAGGCTCACTGGCATAAGTATCTGGAAAACTGCAACCCTGCCTGGATATTCATGCATGACGATGTCTCAGGTGTATTGAGATTGATCCAGTAACCAAATAGCATCCAACCACGGCGATCCTGCAGTCAGAAACTGCTCATTGACGTAAGCGGCCAACAAACTTGTCATTGTAGCATAAAGGTTAGTCAGTCAGATAACTCCCTACAACAGTGATAATCAAAGAGGCATTTCAGAATGCATAATTCGTTGTACTTTATAGTGGAGTGTTGCAGTCAATAACTGAACCAGGTTCCACTCTTTTCAGAAAAAGAAAAAAAAATCATTATTGTACACTGTGATCAGAGATACTAGTGCTGGATGGTGAAGGTTGGTAAAAATGTTGCCTGATCTAATGAATCCTGTTTCATGCTGGTAAGAGGAGCAGAAGGCAGCAAACAGCAGGAGCCCATGTACCCATCCAGCCAAATGTTGGTTAGTAGCAGCAGTGTAAAGCTATGCTTGCATCTACCTATATGTATTGGCACAAGTTGGATTACTTGTGTACATGTATGACATATGAACCTTTTTACATTTATATACAAGCACCCATACAAATCTATAGCTAAAACAAATATCATCAGAGGAGGAAACTTAAGTGTGTGTACATTACTTTTGTTGAAATCGCATAAAAGAAACGTAGAATTTAATTGTACGTAGCATGTTTGGTATGGTATTATAATAATAACATAGCACAGAATGTTATTATATATAAGTATTTTCAAGTTGTAGTTCATGTAAACAAACGATTTTATTCACAATAAATACATTGTTATTTGAACGGTAATTCAACAAATTGACAAAAAGAAAAAATTTTTGAAATGTTTGTATCCAAAACAAAAATGGAATATGATGATTTCAAATCAGATAGAACATGAATAATGCAAATTGTTAAACAATATACCTTAATGTCATCTATGTTAATAACTATAAATTATTCATATATAGACTTTCCTTCCAAATGATTGTCTTTTTTTTTTTTTTTGTTGAAATCAGAAATTTTCTTTTGACTAAAAGTCCTTTATTGCAGTGTTTCTCAACCTGTGGTCTGCAGACCAACAGTGGTCCCTCAGTTGGTTGTAGGTGGTCCGTGGGAAGGTAAATTTTATTGTAAGTATAAAATATAATCACAAATAAAATTAAAATTGGCAATCAACTGTTTATTTTGTTGTCGCAAATCAAGAGGCATCCCTTACAATGTAAGGGATACCTCCTGATTGGAGTGAGGCTTACAATGTAAGACATTGTGTTGCCAGCTCACTGTTGGTGAGGCCACAAGACAGGGCTGGATTTACATATAAGCTAAACAATCTACAGCTTAGGGCCTCGCTCCGTCTTAAAAAAATCCTTTTTTAATATTGTCACAGGTGAACTGTAAGAGAGAAGGGCCTCATACATGTTATTGCTTAGGGCCACAACAAGTTTAAATCCGGCCGTGCCACAAGCTTTCATCTGTCAGTTGATCACCAGCTTCTGAGCATGTAATATGTATTGGATTTGTTTTTGTGTATTCGTAAAGTAATTTTTACGTTTCACAAAACTAGTGTGCAAGAATAACTGTTAAAATTTGTAGTGATTATTTGATTGTATATGTTGGGTGAGTTTTTTTAGTATATTTTTAATTATATTTAATTAATAAGTGATATTTTGTTTGAGATTGGAATTATTGGAACAGTGTGGTTTTTCGACTGGATGCTCATGTATAGACCATTTATTCACTGTTAAGCAAATTCTGGAAAAATTTCAGGCTACAAACCAAGATGTAGGTATGCTGTTCATACACTTAGAGAAAGCATATGATAATGTGCCAAGAAATCTTCTGTAGAAGGCTATGAAAAAAATGTCAATAACCCAGTCATTAATTGAAATAATTAGAAGAATCTACAAGAACAATACATGCTGTATAAAAATTGGTTCAAAAATATCAAGAAAATTTAAGACTTCCAAAGGACTACTTCAAGGATGCTGTTTGTCACCTACTTTGTTTATGCTGTACTGGAAGTTGTTCTAAGTCCATGGTCACAGAAGTGCAGTTCAATGGGTGTTCTTCCCCTTGGTCAAAATAAGTACCTTTACAATCTACTGTTTACAGACAACCAAGTTGTGATATCACAGGATGATGATGTAAACTGCATGGGCAGAAAGTTCCTAGAAGAATATAATACATGGGGGACTGACAGTTAATTTTAAGACAGAATACATGAATTGAAGTGAGAAGATTCTGGATTTAGATGGAATACAGGTGAAAACTGTACAGCAATTTAAATACCTGGGTGCAGTTATCCAGGCTGATGGATCATCTGTGCAAGAAATTGAGAGAAGACTGGGTGAAAGGTAGAAAGGTCATAGGAATGCTTAATTCTGTGCTATGGAATAAAAAATATTATTAACAAAACTAAACAAATATACACTGAGTGACCACTGAATTATGACCACCCCTATGAAAACTAAATGCAACCTGTTGACCACGTGAGGTACGAGAGTGCGCAGTTAGTCAACCTACGTAGCATAGATTAGGTGTCAGTGGTTTAGTAGGTAGTGAAATTCTGAGAATGATGGGTAAAAGGAAGGATTTATTGGACTTTGATAAAAGACAGATTGTGGGAGCTCGACGAGCTGGTGCCTCGATTTCCCAAACGGCTGAACTGTTGGGGCATTCGAGAGCCACTGCTGTTAAAGTGACCAGGACTGGTGTCAAAATGGTCAAACAATGAACTGACGGCAAAGCTGCAAAGGTCAGCGAAAGTTTGATGTTAGAGGTGAGTGCCGGGTCTGATGACTCATATAGGCGAACAGGCATAGCACTGTTGAAGAGTTGACTACCCAATACAACACAACCTGGAACAATATCTGGCATGACCATGCTTCACACACCCGCACGTGTGGGCTATACCAGCAGACGACCTCTATGGCATCCTCTCCTAACCAAGGTTCATCGGCGTAAAATATTCGCCTGGTGCAAAGAGCAGTCAAGTTGGATGTTAAAAGACTGGAAGAAGGTGTGCTGGTCGGATGAGTCACGTTATTTACTCCACACCATGGATGGTCGTGTACGGATTTGGCGCATCAACAACACGAGGCTCTTTATCCATCATGCATGGTATCATGATGCAGGCCAGTGGAGGCGGTTGTATGGTGTGGGGCATGTTTCACTGGCAGAAACTTGGACCCCTGGTGCATGTGGAACAAAGTATCGCTGGTCTCCACTATCGTCAACTGCTTGCTGACTGTGTACACCCCGCTATGTTACACTTTTTCCTGAATGGCGATGGTGTCTTCCAAGATGACAATGCACCGAGCCATCGGGCACTTAATGAGCAGGAATGGTTTGAGGAACACAGTTCTGACTTCTAGCATATCGAATGGCCTCCGAACTCCCTGATAGCAATCCCATAGAGCACTTGTGGGACACTATGGAAAGGCATATCAGACGTCTGGATACACCAATCACCTCCATACCTGCATTGCTAGCCACAATGATGCTACTTTTAATTATCATTAAAAGTAGCATCATTTTATAGCGATTGCATGGGGGGCACTGCTGTTTGTGTTCTGGAGTAGAGTATACTAGACTAGAGCAGTAGTACTCAATCTTTTTTGGCCAAGGCACCCCCGGAAGTTCGGCAAGGTCCTCAGGTTCCCCTCCAAGATTATCATAGGCATAGAATGCTAAGAAAGGGGCTGTTTTTCAGATTTTTTTTTTTTTTTTTGCATGTGTTTACTGTATTAATGGAACAAAAATATACCGTTACTCTTAAAATTTTTAAACTAAAAAAAGTAAGTATTATTAAGACTACAAATTAAAAAATAGGCTTACTCAGTGAATCTAACAAGACCTGCAACAGATTTTTAGGAAATTTGCTGAAATTAGGTGTCAAAGCTGATAATTGACAACGAATTTCTGCTGAAGCGTTTAAGTCTCTTGGTTTTTTGTTACAGTGTTTGGCAAACCTACGTTCACATAAATAAGGGAAAGAATCCAACAAACTAGCCCAGAAAGAAGACAGTGGAACACTAAAAAACTCTTCTTTTGTGGATAGACCAGAGGAGTTTCGGTTTTTCAAAAAGGATTAGTTATCTACCTATAATTTTCAATGTCGAAATTGAATATTTTGACATTGAAATTTTGAAGAATATTTTCTTGTTGATTTCAAAATTGACAGGAAAAGTATTGAAGGTATCATATTGCCCTGCTTCAGCTCTTTTTCTCCAAAGAATAATTTTATCTTTGAATGCAGAGATTTTATCATTAGTCTTGAAAAGTGTCGTATTTTTAAGTATAGATTCAGTGCATTCAGTTTGTCAAATATATCGACAAATATATGCAACCCCTTGTGAATTATAATCACTAGACATAAAAAAGTCTATGAATCTCTGCAGAGTTGCCGGGGTTGGCCCTTAGCAGGTGTAATACACCTGAGAAGTGGGCTGAAAAGGACCACAAATCTTATCAAAGAGGGGAGCTCCTCAATCGAAGCAAGAATAACTCCTTGTTATGAGCCTTCTGTGGCAGCCTTGTCTGCACGAAACATTGCCATCTTCCACTCGTATGTAGAGGTCTGGGTTTGATTCCATCAACTGAAAGAATTTCTAAAGTCCACCCACCTAAGGCTGTAGTTAGACTATCTCAGGGGAAGGGTGTATTGTTTTCCCATGTGATTTATTCCCCGGTTTTCAGCCTTTCAACATATATACTGCTAGACATAATGCACTTAATGGTTATGGACACCTTAGGAGCCGTTAATACCAATATAAACAAATAAATTCTTGCTATCCCCCCCCCCCCCAGAGCAATTCATGAACCCGAACCCCAAACTCTAGGATTGACTCTAAAATATTTACTACTTGTTCAGTAGTAAATGTTTTTTAAACATAGTATTGCAAAAACTATGGGGAAATTACACAATAAATGAGTTTTCTATTTTATACTTCCGGCAGGTCCACACATGGAATCAATTGAAACACTCTTTACTACTGTCCCCCTGACCTTTTTACCTTTACCTCTCACCTACAATCAAGCCTTTTGTGGAGTGCAATTTAAATCTAGAAACAACTATGACGATTTTTTTTTTTTTTGTAAATATTTATCAAAAAATATAACGTTTTATTAGAATATACAGCGTTGATACCTATTGATATTTTTTTTTTTTTTTTTTTTACTTCCTCATATATATATATATGTTTTTGGAAAATATATATATATGGAAGCTTTGCAGCACTTAAAACATGCAGCTATGTAAGTATTTTGAAAAAAAACTTTGATCCGCATGTGGTTTTCACCAATTTTGATAATGAAATTACTGCAGCTGCAAACATCATAAGGATCATGATCAGTTAAAGAGTTGTCGGCTTAATCTTTGTCAAAGTTACGTAGGAATATTTAAAAACTTGGCCTGTCTACAGACAAAGACAAATAATGGGTCGTAGAACGTTATCTCCAAATACCTCTATGGACTTCTGTTCTTGAAAGCAGAGGAAGTGGAAAATCGCTTCTCTCTTGTTTTGATCTCATATATGTATTTATTGCATGCATTATTCCAAATAAATATATGTCAAAACTTATCCGTTTTTGGATTGTTTGCTGATTTCATTTACAACTAATAGTTGTGATTGTTTCCATTCTGTTAACTCTGTTTTTATAGTGCACATCAAACAATTTTCAGTGTCTGGAGGTAAAGTGTTTATACCTATATAAAGTTCACAAATTAGGCTAAAGATCCCTGGAAATTTTGAAAAAAGGGACATTTTATCAGGGAAAAGAAGGGAAAAAAAAAAAGAAATTAAATCCCAATGTACTCTAAACCTGATACGATATCGCATTTAGAGTACATTAAATCGCTGTTTAAAATTTTTCTACTCTTGGTATATCTTAATTTTCCACTAATATGAAAAAGCAATGTATGCAATACTGAATATTTTTAATTTATATTATTATATTTTTACTTTGTATTATTGTAAAATGCAAGTACAGACTAATTAAGTTGCAATGCGCAACTTATTATGATTATTAGATATATATTGCAAGAAAGTCTGAAGCTTATGCGCAGAGAGAGAGAAAGAAAACAAGTCAGAAGTAGAAAGAGAAGAATGATGATATCGACTTAGTTCGGAAACTCGGGTGCATGTGTCCATCGGAATCGTTTACAATTAGTTTAATTCTAAGTAAAAATCTTCTATCAAGGGGATTGTTCGAGAAGAATTTAAGCTAAGAACCTGCTAAATTTCGCAAAATTAATTTTTTTTTTTTTTTTTTTAAAAGGGCTCGGGCAGGCTCACCCCCAGCATACCAATACTTACACGAAACTAGTCGCTGCTGTATGTATAACGCATCAGTCTCAATTCATATGGCTGCTTACCAGAAACCAGCAGTGACATAAAGTGGAAGCTTCTCACTGGCTATGAACATATAGATAGCAGTTGGCCAGTTCAACTTCTCGGTATGCGATGGGGTAAAATTTTGCGCTGGCCAACTGCTTTCTATTGTGTTTATAGCCAGTGAGAAGCTTCACCTGCATGTTGCTGCTGGTTCCAGGTAAGCAGTTATCTGCGTTCTGTGTGTTCATACCGAGAAGTTGCACTGATCAACTGCTTTCTGTTTTTATAGCCGGCGAGAAGCTTCCGCTTTATGTCGCTGCTGGTATCCGGTAAGTGGCTACTTGCATTCTATGCGTAGCACCCATGTAAGTACGTGTCCTGCTTCATAACGATACAATTCTCAACAAGATGGTGCATGACCCTGATGGGACCATCTGTGTGCATTTCCTGTTGGGCTTGCCGCACACTCAAAATGCTCTAAAAGAGGGCATAATGTGGTTTCACCTTAAGACGGATTTCCATTTCTAATGAAGCAAGTGAAAAATAAAAAAACATCGAAGCATGAATTTTTTAGATAATGCAAGAAAAAAAACACATCGTATACATACATTGAAAATGTATAGTCACAAATATAATGAATCAAATTATATATAAAAAATAAATATCAATTAAACAAACAACAAAAAATGAATTTCTCTCAGCAGTGTGCTCCAGTAACCGTATATGATTGGCATATAATTGCGATTGTTTGTTGGGATCCTTGAAGTTAACAAAATGATTCAGTCATATAGAGAATTTTTCCCTTCAATTAATGTTGTGCTGATTATTGATCTGAGCAGAGTTTAGGAATTATCCTAGTGATATCAGCAAACGGATTTCGATCTTCTGCTAACTGAATAAACTACTGTTTTTAGTTTGACATCGTAAGCACTGAAAAAACAGAATTTCTTAGGATTTCGCCCACAAGTTTGGCTCACAACACCTTAATTTGGTTGGTTTGGTTTGGTTTTTTTTTTTAGGAGCATTAGCAACTAAGGCCATATTGCATCTGGGATATGCGGTGGTCATTCCCTGACCTTTCTGCATCCTCCGTATTTGGTGGTGACGGGCTTGAACCTGGTTTAATCAAGAAGCGTGTGCTACGCACTACTGCTCCTTCCCACCTGGCTACACCTTAATTTGGACTATGTATACTAGTCCCTAAGCTGTATCGGTGCCTACAAAAGTTTCCAGGAACAGATGTCTCAAAAAAACTGTTAAAAATCCACTGTAGTTTTACCGGTAAATGTAAATGAGATGAAGTTGCAGTGACTGGTATTTGATGTCCAGCAGCTGGCGAGATACTATTTTCTTGAAAAAAAATTTTTGCCCCTTCAAATTAATCTAGCTGTCCATAATTACACTGATAAACAAAAGAATACTTTTTTTTTTCTGTCACACATATTAGAGTAATTGAATTTGAAAATATTTTTTTGTGCTGATTTTTCAAATATTAAATAATATTTTGTCTGTTACCCACAATTTTAATATGATTTCAGTTTTATATAAATATTAAAATTGGTGACACTATAACACACGTTTTTCTTTTCTTTTATTTTTTAAGGTGAACTTGTTACCTTTAACTGAACTAGACTGTAGCTCCTGTTGATTTACTGTTGTATTTTGCCTGAGGAACATACATTTCTCCTTGGCATCCAACAGTAATCACTCAGCATGCTTGGGCTCCACTTAGCCTGGTACCTCTTTTCCATTGTGGAAGCAGTTTGAAAGAAATGCTTTCTTCCTATGTGCATCACTAACATCTTGGTTTTAGCATTAGCATTAGTAGAGGCATATGATGCAAGAAAGCAAGCTTATTCAGCATCAGCCAAAAAAAAAAAAAAAAAACCACACCACTCCCATTTCACCCCTCCGTTCGTTCGAAATACCTGTCCAGTTGAGCCTTAAATTTGTTTAGGCTATCAACTTCAACAACAAATGATGGAAGTCGGTTCCACCAACCAACCACCCGCTGGCCAAAGGCAAATTTCCGCACATCTATCCGACATCCGTCCTTCCTCAATTTGAATTTATGCCCTCTGAGGTGATTATTCTGAGCAAGAGGAAGAATCCCATTGGCATTGAGCATGCTCAAACCATTCAAAGCCTTATACACCTCTATCAGATCGCCTCGCCGGTGCCTAGTCTCCAGACTCTGTAATTTGCAAAACTTAAGCCTTTCTTCGTAAGAGCAACCCTTTGTTCCATTCACTAATCTTGTTGCCCTTCTCTGTACCCGTTCCAGCAGCTATACATCCTTCTTGAAATGAGGCTTCCAGACCTGTATACAGTACTGAAGATGTGGCCTAACCATTGCCTTATACAAGGGAATAATCACCTCCTTATCCCTGCTAGAAATGTTCCTGTATATCATTGACAAGACACCATGAGCTACTCTTGCAGCTCGTCTGCACTGCTCAGAGAACTTCATATCTGCCTGCACAATTACCCCCAGGTCCTTTTCATTCTCCACCACTGTCAGTGTAGTACCGCAGAGTTGATACGTTGCTCTGGGGTTACTGTTTCCCATATGTAGTACTTTACATTTGTCAATGTTAAACTTCATTTGCCACCTCTCAGCCCATCTGTTCAACCTTTCCAGATCCTGTTGCAGCAGCATAGCGTCAGTAGTGTCCTTAACAACCCTGCCAACCTTTGTATCATCTGCAAACTTGGACATTAAACTTGATATACCATCATCAATATCATTCATAAACACCGAAAACAACAACGGACCCAACACTGAACCCTGAGGAACTCCACTAATAACATTAGTCCACGTTGAGCAGTGTCCATTGATTACCACTCTCTGTCTTCTGCCACTCAACCATCCCCTTATCCATAGCAGCAATTTGCCTCCAATGCCACACTGCTCCAATTTGTGCAGCAGTCTTCCATGTGCAACAGTATCAAAAGCCTTTCTAAGATCCAAATATATAATATCAAAGTTATTCCCTGCATTAAGTTCTTTTGTGACTACATCATAGTATCCAATCAAATTGGTCAGGCAAGACCTGCCCTTAACAAAACCATGCTGCATCTGAGGTATAACTGAATTCTTGTCTAGATGATCCTGCAGTGCTTCTTTAACCAGTGCCTCCATTAATTTTCCTGGAACAGAAGTTAAACTAACAGGTCTATAATTACTTGTGTCAGCCTTTGATCCTCCTTTGTGAATTGGGGTTACATTTGCACTTCTCCAGTCTATGGGTACCTCCCCTGAGTCCAAAGAAGCTCTCATAATTATGGCTAGGGGTTTGCTTACTTCCTTTGCTGCCTCCTTTAATATAACTGGATAGATCCCATCCACCCCAGGTGCCTTTTTTATGTTTATCCTCAACAATCTCTCCTCCACTTTCCTCTCAGTTATTACAAAATCATCTAGCTCACTGCCAATGTCTACTTTACCTACGTCATTCTCCTTCCTGAATAACTCCTCATGCGTGAATGTAGATGCAAAATACTCGTTTAGATTGTTAGCCACCTGAGCAGGAACCTCAACTGTTGAACCATCAATATCCAGTGGACCAATCTGATTCATCCCTTTCCTTCTTGAGTTTAAATAGGTAAAGAACTCTTTTCTGTTTTTCTTTGCATCCTTTGCCAAAGATTTTTCATAGTCTGCCTTTGCCTGCCTAATCTCCTTTGTGACTTGGTTACAGACCAACTTATATCTATCATAGGCTTCCATGTCGCCCATTAATTTGTATGTATTCCATGCATTTTTCTTCTCTGCCACATGTCTCATTAGTTCATCTGACAACCATTTAGGCCTAAACCTTGAACAATATTTCTTAGTTGGTATGTAAAGCCTGGTAGCTTCCAAGATTAGTTCCTTGAATGCTTCCCATTTTGAGTTTGCTGTTGGTAACATCATCAGTTGGTCCCACTGTATAGAATTTAAATACTGTCTCAGACCATCATAGTCGCCTTTACGAAAACAAAAACCCTTCCCTTTACCTCTGATGGTAGTAACCTCCTTGAGTAAATCCCACTTCAACACACTGTGATCACTGCCACCTAGTGGTTCATTTATCTGCAGATTCTTAATGCATGAAGAATCACTACTGATAATCAGATCAAGAGTATTGCTCCCTCTTGTTGCCTCACGAACATGCTGCTGTAGAAAACAATCATCCAATAAATCCACAAAAGCCTGGCTAGTGTGTGAGTGACCAACCCACAAATTCCAGTCAATATCTGGGAAATTAAAATCCCCCATTATAAGACTCTCTGATTTACTGGCCCACTCCATTTCCCTGTACAATTTCTTATTATACTCATCAGAGTCATTAGGCTTATAGCACACTCCTACTCTCAATTTTGATTTCCCTATGCTTATGTCACACCAAACTGACTCGACACTGCCCTGTCCATCGATGTCGACTGGCTTCACTTCCTTGGATTTTATGTGTTTCTTAACTAATAGCATAACCCCTCCTCCCCTCCCCTCTTGTCCTGTCTATCCTTTCTATACACATTGTAATCCCCAAATTCCAGTTCCGCATTCCTTATATCTGTGTGACACCACGTCTCTGATATCCCAACAATATCTGCCTCTGATGTTTTGAGCAATACCTCAAATTCATCAAATTTATTTACCAAACTCCTAGCATTGGTGTATACACAAGTATGCATGCACCTGTTTCTATTCTTAGCTACCCTAACACAACCCATGTGTTTATTTGTACCGCAATGACTCCCATCAGTCTCTGAAATATCCTGCATCTTGTTTTTCAGGCTTCTGCTCATTTCAATAGAAGCAGTGCAAGAATCACTTCCATCTCTGCCAGTGGCTACTGTTAATCTATTAGTCCTTGTATCCCTCCCAACTAGCAGTTTTCCGACCCACCTAACACTGCCTCGACAGCATCAGCAAAAATTCTTGCACCCTTTCTATTTAAGTGTATCCCATCCCTGTAGAAGCAGTCTCTCCTGTTAACAAGTACAGACCAGGCTGAAAAAAATTCTACCCCTTGAGCCTTGCACAATCCCTCCAGGGCCGAATTGATCGACAAGGCTCTCATCATATACTCCCTCCTATCGTGTCTGGGCAGTATTGCAGACACTTTCAAATTCAACCCTAATTCACGGCTTTTTTTCAGGCCCCTCCATAGCCAGGTGGGAAGGAGCAGCAGTGCGTAGCACACGCTTCTTGATTAGACCGGGGTTCGAGCCCGTCACCACCAAATACGGAGGGTGCGGAAAGGTCAGGGAATGACCACCGCATTTCCCGGAGCAATATGGCCTTAGTTGCTAATGCTCCTAAAAGCCAAACAAACAAACAAACGGTTTTTTTCAACAGTGACCTGTACTTGCTAAGTAATTCTGCCGGTCTCCTACTCTTAATATCATTAGTGCCAACGTGTACAACTATATCACCTTTTGTGCCCTTAAAAGATGATATCCGCTCTACAACGTCATCAACCTTTGCCCCTGGCAGACATACCCTGGTCCTATTCCACCTATCCTTTTTACAAAGCATGTTCCCCGTTTCCCTGACAATAGAGTCACCAACAACTACTAGTTCCTGTGGGACCAGCGCATTCTGCCTAGGGGGCTGCCTCTGTGTTGCATGATGACCAAGTGCAAGCTCTGGCGTTGTTGTGGGCAGCTGAGAGCTTGATGGGCCCCTCAATTTATTTCCTTCGAGGTCATCCACCCTGTCCTTCAAGCTCTCATAAAGGCCCATAACAACACTGAGTTGTCGCCTGATTTCCTTGCACTCCTTACATCATGCACACACAAAGACATCCCCCTTGGCAGTATCATGTCCCGTACCCGACTGCTCCGCAAACATCAAGCAAACAGTGCATTTTAAAAGACTGTGATTCAGAGGGCAACTGCGCCCCTCAGTTTGCCCCTGAGCCACTGCACTCCCATTAGCTTGAGCCTTTTGCTTTGCTGCTCTGGTCTGAGTCATGATTCCGATTTAATTCAATAAAATTTCAATTTCAGAACAAAATTAAATCCTTAAGTTATATCCCAAACAGTTATAACGCTATATTTATTTTTTCGGTATCGAGTGTTTTCTACGAGTTCCCTTTATACAACTTCCGTATCACGTGTACCACTATAGTTATGTATTAATTATTTGTTACGGTTAAGTCGTTATATATATATGTATATTTAGTGTTAAAAGTACAATTTAATTGACAAGAAAGTTTATCAAGATTAATAGATTTACTGATTAATTGACAATATTATATTATGCACTATACTACACTAAGCTTATGCTATAGTGTAAAAATGGCGGGAATTCATGAACGGTACTTCTACGGACTCGTAAGTATTGATCAGCTTCCAAATCTCGCTATCTCAATTTAGAATAAACTAAGGATCCTGACTAGGTCTATAATCTACTTATAGAAGAAGTTAAAATGTGTTTTCTGGGAAGAAGTTAAAATGCGAGTCCAAGAAATGGATCTTTAGAGACACATTACATATCATAACTTCACATGCCTCAAGAAGCTGCTCACTGACTATTTCTTGGTAATTTTCAGTCTTGAAATTTCCTAAAAAATTTCAATAACTTTTTATTATTATTATTAGCTATATGGTGCAAGGTAGCCTGAGACTTATGCTGCACCAGCCAAAAAAATTCCCGAGTTACCCTAAGAGAGAGAAGTAGAAGGGAATCACCAAGAAAGAGAAGAATGATGATATCCAGCTCATGATTATTGGTGTGCCAAGCCCATACTCACCACATGTGAGCCCCTGTGGTTTTTAAGCAAGTTCCATGCAGTTTGTTCAACTTCGTTTAACTGTTCTTCAAAATGTTCATGTTTCATCAGCTTTTTTATTTATTGTACCACAAATATGCTCTCTTTGACTTTGTTCTCACTGACTTTAGTAAATTTCTCTTTCAGGCAAAGAAAACTTGCTTCATTTCAAGCTTTGACAAAATTTTTCTTTAAACCAAGTTTAATATGCTGTGGTGGTAATAAAACTTTATCAGGAGTAATCAGTGGTTTGTTCGGAACATTTTTCTTTCCAGAAATCAGCTCTTTTCTTTGAGGCTGTTTTTTTAACATAATGGTTTTTCTTGTCTACTGCCCCATTCACAAATAAAGTGGCAAGTATTTGGTATAGCCAAGTTCTAGGCCTAGTAAAAGAGCAATCAGTTTGTCACCACAGATATACCAAGAAAACTGCTCGTATTTGTTGCGTGTCAGTAGAAGTTTCTTGTGATCATAGGTTTCTTCTTTTGTGTACATGTGTTGTCGACATGTTTTTGTAAGGGGTGGCTCCTAGAATGTGAGTTCATCACTGCCTCTTATCTCTGCAAAGGGCAGTACCACTGTAAGAGGGCCAGAAATGTGAGTAGTATAGGTTTGTATGTATTATGTGGGTGTTCTGTTGTGTTCTGGCCACTTGGCTACCCAGAAGCATCAATCACCCGGACAGATGATTCTGGCTACTTATCCACACCACAGGAAGGTGGGCCAGTCCCGATGGAGCACATCTGTTTCGATACAAGACTCTGACCCAACTGATGTTGCCAAAATGTGGGCCAGATTTCTCTGGGGGCCCACTCCAGAGAGGAGGAAAAAATTCCCATGGTGCAAAAAAAAATAAATAAATAAATAAAAAAAATTTCTCGTGGTGAAGAAAATAAAATTAATAAATAAAAAAATTCCCTGTGGTGAAGAAAAAAAAATAAAAAAACAGAGCTTTCCGGCACCAGTGACAGCCCCCAAGTCCATTTGTGTAAAGTGTAAAATGTGTTTAGGGTCAAGCGGCACAAGAAATTCCATCTTCGCGTAGTTTTCATTGTGATTGATACAGTTCGCTGTAAAGGGTAGAGATTTAAGAGATTTAAAAGTGTATGGATCTTGAGATATGTAATGTTGTGTATACCATTGTTGCTCTGGCTGTTTAGCCGCCAGGCCCTTGCTGAGGCCCAACGTTGCCCAGACTTTGCCCCAAGGAGGCAAACCAGGTACCCAGTAGTTTGAATTTTATTCCGGCAGTTCCTGCCACTTAGTTTCCTGGGATTTTGGAGGCTAGGGGGGAAAAAAAAAACGCACACACACTTTGTTGATTGATTGCATGGGGTGAAGCGTCGCTTGAATTTGAAAGGCCGAAAGAATGGACAAAATCATAATTTGGAAATTTAGATTTAGATGTGTGGGGCATTCGCTAGTATGCAGATAGAGAGGGGGGCTGAAGACTGGGGGGGAGAGACAGAAGTATGGAGTCAATAGGGAAGGCAACCCCAGTTTTGTGTCAGTGGGGCATGCCAATGCCCCACCAGGAGGAAACTTGGGGAGGATGCAGGAGATCATCTCCTCCCCCCACCAGGGAGAGGGAAAGAAAGGTGAGCCAGACAAGATTGCCAATCAGGCTTGTGCAGAAAACTCTGCTGTCACTTTGTCATGTGTAGGTCAATCTTGGGACAGTGTCCTGACTGTAGATTCGTCCATTTATGTAAAGTATATTGATGTCTAGCGGCACCAGTGGCTCCACCATCTCTGCATTGCTTTCATTGTGGGTGTACCAGTTTGCTGGGAAGGCCAGAGATTTAAAAGTTTATGGACATTGTCTACGTGTAGTGTTATGTACTGTTGTTCTTCTGGCCATTTAGCCGCTGGACCCCTGCTGAGGCCCCGGTCTACTCAGAGCGTGTGCTACTGCACATGCTCTTTGAGTAGAACGGGGTTCAAGCCCCTGACTGATAAATACGGTCGATCTGCCAACCCACACTGGATCAGCGTGGCAGATTACGGTCCATTTCCCTCAGCATGAATTGTTGAGGAGGCTTCCATCCTGCAGTGGTTGATAATGGCTGCAATTTACCTTTTTTTTCTGACAACTTAAATATAGATGTGGATAGTATCCTCAGAGACATTAGTAGAAAAAGCACAGTAACTAACGCACGAGAAAGCAACATTATTGTTAACAATATTCATGAGCAGCGATGCAGGTATGGTGATGTGAATACTTTTCACATTATTACAAAGTCATTACCACTGCATTACTCATTGATAATGAGCGCTTAAAAGCAAAGGTAGATGAGCTTCAGCTGCGGGTAAATCGGTTTGATGATTTGGTCAGAGGGCAGCCAAAGATGTCAGGAATAGGAGAGCAGCTACCAGCGGTACCGTATGCTGATAAAGTGAAGTTATCTACTTCCCCTATAACATCCCAAGGATGGTATAGGGGAAGTTAGTAGAGTTGGTGGTGGTCAAATGGGCACTACCGATAGAGGAGATGTTTTACAGTTCAGGCAATATCAGTCTAAACCGAATAATACTCTAATATTGAGAGCTGAGGACGAAAACAAATTTTCCACGAGTCAAGATGTTAAAAATGTTGTACAGTCTCTGAAACAGGAGTTTAGAGCCATCGAAATTAGAAATCTCAGAACGATCAGGAACCAAGGAGTTTTAATAGAGAGACGGAGAAATCTGAAGACGTAGATAGAATCTTGGATTCTGAACAATTGAGGGGGGGTTTAAAACAGAACAGAGTTAAGTTTGCTAACCCCTCCATTTTAGTATATGATGTGCCCAAAGAGGTTACCAGTGAAAAATTCTTAAATGATTTATATTGTAAGAATTTCAAAGATCATAGTTTCCCAGAAGACAATGTGTGGGGGGGGGGAGTCACATTTAGAATTAGTACTGGTACAAAAGCAAGGCACAAAAATTGGGTTATTAGTTTAGATCCTAAGTTTTACAGATGTATCTTTAATAATAATGATAGGATTTTATTGGATTCTCTTCATTTAAATTTAGAAAATTTGTTGTAACTAAATGTTTTAAATGTGGTCATTCGGCTCCATACTGTACACATAAGGTGGTGACGTGGACATTTGTTTAAGGATTGTCAGTCCAAAGAAGCAACTCCAAAATGCATAAACTGTAAAAGACAGGGAAGAAGCTATGAACATTCTATTAGAGACATTAACTGTCCTGAATATCTTAAAGACTTAGAGGTAGCAAGTATGCGCATCTGTTATGAATAATTGTGGTAATTTAAATTATAACGGAGCTAATACTTTAAGGTTTATGCAACTTAATGGACAGAAGTCCAGGTTAGTGATAAATGAAGCTAAGGTATTTATGTGTTCTGTGTATGCAGGAACCATATGTTGGTATTTTTGCTGACTCTTGTAGAGTAATTGGTTTTCCCTTGACATCCATGGTTATATATACAAAACAGGTCATACCTAAAAGTGCTATAATTGGGTTCAATAAGAGTTTAAATGTCACTGTTATTTCAGCCTTATGTACTGAGCATGCTACTTGCATACATATTTCAACTAGTGTGATATCCTTTTATTTAGTATCTTCAATACAACACTTAGAAAAGCTTATCAATTTTGTACATGGCAGGAATATTATTATTACAGTAGATGCTAATGCTAAGTCTCATCTGGGGCATAGTGGTGTTACTGATTCTAGGGGGATCCAGCTTGAAGAATTTGTGTCACAACTTGAATGTATTGAACGAACCATATAAACCTTAGTGTCTCACAGCAACTTCACAGAAGAATATATTCTTGGGATGTGGCTACTTACATAACTAACAGTGATCATAGGGCAATTCTTTTTTGGGTAAATATAACTGGTAGACTACCAAGGGATATTACTAGTGATGATTGCAGTAGGTTCAATTATAAAACTATAAATTGGGCAAAATTCCATAATGTGTTAAATATCAGTTTTTCTAATAATGTTAATTATAGTGTTCTCTTTGAATGCATTAGAAAATGCTTACTTTATTCAGACATCTTTATATAATGCTTTGAATTGTGCTGCTAAGAAAAAAAAAAAAGAATTTCAATGTTTAATGTTCCATGGTGGTCAATTCAATTGGGCAGATTGAGAAGAGAGGTATTTCATTTAAGGAAGGTATTTCAAAGACTAAGAGGAAGGGGTAATACTGATGCTATTGTTTTTAAGGAGTTATATAAAATTAAAAGAAGGGAGTATCAAAAGGCTATTTATGATCATAAGTATAAGGCGTGGAAAGATTTAGTGTTTACTGTTGGTAACAGTAACCCATGGGGGTCTACTGTTTAAGATAACTAGGAATAAGCTATCTTAAACAGTAGAAACATATCAGTAATTTGATTCGTACAATAATATCTGATAATATTGAAACATATGATTGGTATTCCACTATGATAAATCTGCAGTTGGAAGACAGTTGGGGCTCTGAGATGTTTGGCTGTTCTCTGAGGAACATTTCATTGTTTTTCAAGAATATTGTAGAAGGGTCTTTAGTAAGAAGAGATTGCTTCCAGTTGTTATTTATGCTATCTAATTTAACTGTATATATTTTTTGGGGGGGGGGGGGAATTTTAATTGATAAATCTGCAGTTGGAAGACAGTTGGGGCTCTGAGATGTTTGGCTGTCCTCTGAGGAACATTTCATTGTTTTTCAAGAATATTGTAGAAGGGTCTTTAGTAAGAAGAGTATTGCTTCCAGTTGTTACTTATGCTATCTAATTTAACTGTAAATTTTTGGGGGGGGGGGGTTGATTTTATTTATATGTATATTTATTATTATTATTACTATTTTTGTTTATTTAATTATTATTTTTTTTTTGTATTATTTTTATTTTTTATTTTTTTGTGCTTCCAGGTGTGGGCAGCCTGGCAGTGGGAATATGGGCACCCACCAGTATTGCACTATCTCTGGTGGGTGCGTGGTTTTTAGTGCAATAAGCACAGACAGAATATTAGAACCATGTGTCAGGGACGGACACCAGGTAGCCGACACCTATGTGGTGTCTGCTCCCTAGTAGCAGAGTGACCTGTTACTACCAACATAAACAACACATTACACTAACTTACATTATACTGCAGGCCTATTTGTAGTAGTACTACGTGGGTACAAAATTATAGATGGAGATAGACGTGTGTCTGGTTGCCACCCTCCGACAGTTATATATACAATACAATACACAAATGGACATGGAGCAAGACATTCCATGTTCCCAAGGGAGCATTTGCAGATGATCTTGTACTTGCACATAATATTTTTAAGAAAAATAATAAGTGTAAGTTACTGGCTATTTGGCAATTGAGATGGGGGGGGGGGAGTGAAATGGGCGAGGTTACACAGATGTTTATACCAAGGGTAGAGTTTGCCATTGATAAGAAAATTGACAAATGGTTTTACCCTTTAATGGAGTTGTGTTATTTAATCATTGGACATGGCTCTCTGAATCACAAATGATTTTATTTTGGTCTTGTCAGTGAACCAACATGCCAGTGTGGAACTTTTGAGACACGGTATCATGTTCTCTATAATTGTGTATTGTACTCTGATTTCAGGGTTAATTTGATGCAGGTAATTGATAATTTGGCAACGGTAATGAGAGCACATATTTACAAAGTGAAGTGTCTTATTTAGCCTTGCAAGAGTATGCTGTTAATGTTTTTAAGAGAAGAAAATATAATTTAGCTATGATATCTGTATCTAGGTTGTAAAATGGTTTAATTTATCCACCATTGATCTGATGCCAGCTGCCGTAGTTTTGTTTTATTTTGCAGGTCGCTTCCTTAAAAGTATTTCTTGTGTGTTTCGGCTGTTGTTCCCTTTTGGCTTTCTGTGTGGCACATACATCTTTATATTGATTGTAGTGTGCATATGTGTACATCTGCATCCTTTGCTGCTGCTTTGCGCGCTTTGGTGTGTTTGATGTGTTTGGTCTATTTGTTTTCCCTTTATTTCCAGAGTTTTTAGTTTATTGGTGATGTATTTAATATTTTATATCTATTTAAGAATTAACTATCTGCTGCTTTGCACGATGCTATTCTTTAAATTACAGCAGCTTCTGTTTGCTATCCCTAGATAGTCTTATTGGTTATACCTTCGGCAATTTGCTTTCTGTTCTTTTCCTTGTGGAATTTTGTATGATTTGCACTTCTGCCTCTGCATTAACTTTCATAGTTATTATATATATACATCTGCATCAGTAGCATAGGTACCATGTAGGCAGGCAAGGCAATTGCCTCCGGTGTCTTTGGCTGTCTCCTCTTTTTGCAATTTTCATTAATTAAGTAGGGACCCGAACATGTTCTATGCCTCCGGGCACAAAAAAAGGTAGCTACGCTACTGATCTGCATCCTATGCTGCTGCTTTGCGCACAATGGTGCATTTGTTGTATTCAATTTATACTTGATCTTTATTCAATATGTATTAACTTTCATAGTTTATTATATATATACACATCTGCTTCCTATGCTGCTGCTTTGCATGCTGTGGGGCATTTGTTATATTCAATCTATATTTAATATATGTTTATCTATCCTCAATTTAAGTCTTAGCCTTCTGCTGCTTTGCATGAAGCTAGTCTTAAAATATAACCACTTCTGCTTAATTTCTTTATTGCTTTAGATAGTCATGGTTGTTATACTTCCTGCCGCATTTCTTCGTATTTCTTTCTGCCCATAATTTAGGGTAAAGTGCATTATATTATAGAAGTCACTATTTATTTTACAGCTCTCTCTCATGTGGCGCCTCCATAGCCTGGTGGGAAGGAGCAGCAGTGCGTAGCACACGCTTCTTGATTAGACCGGGGTTCGAGCCCGTCACCACCAAATACGGAGGATGCGGAAAGGTCAGGGAATGACCACCGCATATCCCGGAGTAATATGGCCTTAGTTGCTAATGCTCCCAAATAACAAAAAAACAAAAGCTTGTGTTGTCTCTCTCGCGTTGGTTTTATTACTATAAATTACATATGGTCCCTGTTTGTTAACGCTTTGGTTGCAGCTATTGGATTGACTATTTGTGTTTTTGCACTCTCATTTCCTGCCCATTTTGTATTTCAGGTATAGATTTAAAATTTTTGACTTATTGGCATTTGTTTACTTTAATTCTTTTGTATTAAATTTACTGTAACTTTCATTATAAACACTGAATAGGGGACTACCTTGTCCATACTTTGTAGGAGTTATTTTGCTTTCCTTTTTCGATTATTTTTACTTTATTTTCAAATTTCTACTCTTACACAGTTTAGGACAAGTATGGAAAAGCAGTCCTTTGATACATGGTCAAGAGTAGTCCCCTGATGAAAAACCTGACAATGTATCAACTTTTATTTTCGCTGACATCGGTTTTAATTGTATTTTTGTTCTATTTCCCCTTTAATTTATCCACCATTATCTGATGCCAGCTACGTTAATTTTATTTTATTTTACAGGTCACTTCCTTTAAAATACTGTATTTCTTTTATGTTTCTGCTATTATTCCTTTTTGGCTTTCCGTGTAACTCATACTTACATCTTTATATTGATTATAATATGTATGTATATATATATATATATAGACAACAAAATTAACAGCCCGGCAGCCCCCCCTCCGGCACCCCCCTCCCCTCCCCCCATACTTCTCCTTCAACCCATGCACGGTACTTAGTACTATAGGTTTTGATACCTTTCGTGTTTGGAGTTTTCATAAAAAAAAAAAAAAAAAAAAAAACAAACAATAAAATAATTAGCCTCGTCATCATTATTTTACTTTTTATTTTATTATTAATTTGTTTATTTATAGGGTATATTAAACCAATTTAGGCTATCTTAAATAATAATAAATTTTCTGTTTATACTCCGGGACGACCAAACGGTTAGAGGAGTTCACAAGATAGATAGAATACAAGAAATAGCACTGTATTCAGTAATCACGGGCTTGAACCCTGGTCACTCAAGGCACGTGTACTTATGCACCCGCACGCCTGACCACTAGGCTACAGTGGCCTGTCTTAGTCTTTATTGGTTCTTTTGGCCTAATGCCTCACTGTGTACTTTTCTTCTAAATCATCACGCTAAAGTCTTATCATACGTCTGCTCTTTCGGCCTATTTATATTATTTTTATATCATTATCACTACTTGTATTCCTAATATTTTTTGTTTTATCTAGTTTATTAATTAAAGTACTGTAATCAATTTCATATAAACTATATTAAATATTTTTAAACTATATTATTTTTGTATATTATATTTTATACAATAAAAAAACACACACACACACACACACACACACACACACACACACACACACACACACACACACACACACACACAGTATGTAATTTAAAGTTAACTCATCAGTCACGTGGGGTTGATTTTACCCATGTGACTAACAATGTTTTTTGCTCTGTTCACACAACTGAAACTCCTAATACCTCTCGTGGAAAATAGTGTCTTTGAACTGTTTGCAGAAAATTCTAGATATGCCTGTTAATTATCTCACAATTAGTAAAAATTCATGATACGTGTCATGAAGAGATATGATGGAAATTTCTCATTTTCCCATGACTGAGACAGGATTAAAATCTTATTTCCGGCTCAAGACAATTTGAAAATTTCTCAGGAATTTCCAAACTAGAATCTCTAATACTAGGCTAAGTGTTCATGATTCATATGTGGAATTCCATAGTGTAGCATCAATGATGTTCTGTCATAGATCATTCTTATTAAATCATGCAGGTTTAATTTAATCAACAAAATCATGAATGAACAGATAAAATCAAGAAGACCTAAACATCCATAAGTATTGAACAAGGTAGTTGCAGTTTTTACAAAAATTTACTGGTCTTTAAGCTAGAAAATTTGTAATGATAAAAATGTAATAAACTAAATTATGGAATCGAAAATATCACTGCTGCTAGGTTCTGTTTAATCAAGGGTTTTCTCCAAGTAATACAGTTGGTGTTTTGCAAGTAATTCATAAGAACTTTAAGCTTTTAATTCACCTTATCCCATGTTATCCTTTTTTGAAGGTGGAGAAAACTTTTTATCTTAATGGAAGCATAATTTCACATGTTAATATGGCATAATCCAGCAAAAGTCATTACGTTGTTGATAATCATATCCAACCTAATTGATAAATTAAAAGCATCTTGAATTGTTATAGAAGTTTCAAATAGAAAGGTCAACTTGGTCTTTGAGGTTGTCACAGACATTCTCTTAGATAGGCCAGACAAGCTGTACTTGCTACCTGGGAGTCAAAAAGGCTAATGGAACTGATATTTGGACAAGTGGACCCAATTTCGGTGAAGTCCAGACAGTCTGTGAAAGCCAGATCCTCTGCTTGCACCATCATGATCGTGGGACCCCAATTATAACCCCAATGGGCAAGCACACTGTGGGTGACCACCCAGGTGTGAATCAACGTAAGCAGAGGTCGAGGTGTGGAGCCCACACCACATGGAGGAATGCCGCCCCTCTGTGTTACCAGGCAATACTAGGTGGTAGATACTCATCAACCGGTGCAATACCACCAATTTGCTTATTGGAGGCTTGAAGTGGTGGAATCCATGTTTAGTCTCCAGAATTAAGTTCTGGTCAACCCTTCCCCATCTCTTCCATCATGCAATTTGACTGATGGCCTTTGAGGTTATGATGGCCATCATGGCGAGATCCAATCTTCCATTTTGAGGATACAGCTCTAAAACAGTGTTTGTAGGCCGGCCGCTAGTTAGTACACCGGACCGAACCTATTGGTAAGTCTCTAAGAAGCTTCCGGATCAGCTAATGTATAATCTTGCTCCCTCTACTCAGCCAGATAGTGACTGGATTGGAGGGAGTCCGAGTAGTGTGTATGGGGGGGGGCATTGTCGAGGGTATGTTATATTAAGGATCTGAATATATTCTTACCATGTGTATGCCATATCCAAAAATTTCACTACGTCATACAGCATGTTCCCCCCCCCCCCAACTTTTCTTACTATTGAATACACCATGAATTGTCAAACTAATAGAGCAAGCTTATCTGCGAAAAGATCTAAACCTCCTAAACACTTCCTAGTAATTTCACAAATATATGTGGTCTCAGTTCTAATCTCAACGATATCCATTTCCACTTGTAGTCTGCCACACTCCATGTACTTTTTCTGACAGAAACTCAGTTATTGGTTGATTCAACTACTGCTCATCTCAGTTGCCCAAATAATTCGCTCTATGATTCCTTTCTCCTCATTGCCTACCAGAATACCGGATAATCCCAATCATACAGCGAACATGCTTGATCGTTTTCTCACAAACAATCCTCCTAAGTATAAAGTCAAAACGAGTGGTTCTTTGGGCACGTCAGAACACAACTTGGTGATTGTCTCTTCGCCAATGGAGCCATTCACTCTCTTCTCTTCTCCAGTGGCTATTCCCAACTGTTTGGCATTACAAGTATGCAAAATGGGATGACTGTGAGATTTCTTTTCTTCTTTTCCTTGATCGGATTACTATTTCAAAACTTCTGATATCAGCGTTTGCTCAGATCATGTCAGTGAAATTATTCTTGTAGGAATGGAATCCTTTATTCCACACTCCACATTAAAATCTCTTCCTTTATCTAAGCCTTGGTTTTCCAATAAATGTGTTAAGGCTGTTCAAGAGAAGAACGTTGCATATTGCAATTGGCTTGTTTCCAATTCTTCAGTTTCATTTGCTGCCTACATCAACACTCACAACAATTGAAAAGCAGTTATTAATCAGTCCAAACTAGATTTTGAACAGTCTAAGAGTACAAAACTTGCTTCTTGCCCTAATAGTAGCTGAGCATTCTGGTCTCTTTCCAAAGCTATTGGCTGCAACTTTTGCCCATCTCTGCTCCCACCTCAGTCAAAACCAGATTGTTCTGTTGTCACTTCAGCATAAAGCTGACCTGCTAGCATGCTATTTTTCTTCCAACTCATGTATTAATGATCTTGGTAAAATACCTCCCACCATTCCCAACACGCTCCATTCAATGCCTCCTGTGGTCTTCCATCAAAAGGATGTCAGAAGGATTTTGATGAACCTTGATGCTAAGAAAGCTCCAGGTCCTGATGTATTTCTCCACTTGTTCTCAAAACCTGTGCTCCTGAATGTACTCCTGTTCTTTGCCGCCTTTTTTCAATTTCTTACTCCAAAGGTGTTTTTCCTTTTGCTTGGAAATTTGCTCATATCCAGCCATTTCCTAAAAAGGGTGAATCCTTCCCATCCAATTATCCCATTGAAATTACTTCTACTCTTTCTAAAGCAATGGAGAAATCAATTAACTGCCAACTCTTAAACTACCTAGAAACCTTCCGTCTGATCAACGATCGCCAGTATGGATTCCGTCAGTGTCAATCCACTGGTGATATTCTGGCTTATGTTACCTATTTTTGGACAAATTCGATGGAATAAAGTTTGGTGAAACACAAGCAGCTGCTCTTGACATCTCAAAGGCTTTCGATCGTGTTTGGCATAAAGGTCTTCTAAACAAGCTTCCATCTTATGGTTATCAATGGTTTTTTGTAATTAGTTATCGAGTTTTCTCTCTGATCACTCACTGAGGGTGATGGTAGATGGCTCTCTGTCTTCTAACCTCTCCACTGATGCTGGTGTCCCCCAAGGTTCAGTTCTTTTCCCCACTCCTTTCCTCTTGTGCATTCTTCTGTGGAGAAATCAAACACAGAACAAGCTATTTCAACTGAAACCTGAACGACAATAATGGAATTCTAGCCTCCGTAAAAATTACTCTGCTCCTGACCACTCGGCTACGTTGTCAGAATGTACATTTAATTCCTCTGATGATTTAGGCTCTGAGAAAATCTACAACTCCTGGATTTCTTCTTGAACCTCTTCAATTTGAACGCCTTGATCAAGTATGCTTAGGATCGAACGGTTTCATACTTGACTCTGTGTGCAATCTAGGAACAAGTGAAGGAAGGGGGAATGCACCTGTCTCATCTTTCTTCCCCCCGCCATCGGATTTTTCCTTTTATCCATACTTTAGGATTATCAAAAATGGCTCAAATATTTTCATAAGCTGAAAATAACTTACAATTTCTATTAGCAATAACAACTGTTAATTAAATCACACAATCTCGAAGGAAACTCTGTAATCCAACTGTACAGCAACCAAATTTTAATCCTAAAGATAACTATCCGTAACTGTAGAACTAGATCATTACCTCCAGAATTACTAAAAAAAAATACACTATTTACGCTTCAAAATCAAGGCTCGCATCTGGTGAGTATGGGCTTGGCACACCCAGGGTCCTGAGCTGGATATCATCATTCTTCCCTTTCTTGGTGATTCCTCTCTCTCTCTCTCTCTCTCTCTCTCTCTCTCACACACAGAGTAATAGGGAAATTTTTTTTTGGTCGGTGCAGCATAAGCCTCAGGCTTACTTGCACCATATGGCTAATAATAATAATTATCTTAGAATATGGCAATACAACATAATGCACAATATAAGATAACTAACGAACTTAGTTATCTTATATTGTGCATTATGTTGCATTGTCAGAATGTACATTTAATTGTACGATTGTGCTTACTCAATATTACAACTTTCTGAAAGTGATAAAGCCCAAGAAACCTATAGGGAAACAGAAATCCAAAGAAGAAAAAATTAGTCAAGAAACACTTGTCATGATGAACCAAAGACGACAAATGAAGAGCAAGAAAAACACTGACAGGGAGAAAATTGAGTATACTGAGTTATGCAAAGCCATTAGAAAGAGACTCAGAGAGGACATAAGAAGATTTAACACAAGAAAAGTAGAACAAGCATTAAGGGAAAACAAAGGATTTAAATCAGCAGCCATGAGCAGTAATACAGAAAGACAAATGATACTGAAACTGAAGAATAGCGATGGTGTACTTATAAACAGCAGAGAAGGCATAATTCAAATAGCAGAAGACTACTATAGAGAATTATACAAGGAGCGAGGGAATGATACCAGCAGTGGGGAACATGGATTGCAAAGTAGCAACACATACGACATACCCGATATTCTTCCTGATGAGGTAGAACATGCATTGAAGAAAATGAAGAATCGGAAAGTCCCGGGGGAAGATGAAGTTACTGTAGAGTTGTTAAAATTGGGAGGAAGAGACATAACACAAAAACTGGCAAGGCTCTTCACAAAGTGCATTAGAAAAGGTGTGATGCCTAAGCAGTGGAATAATGCAATCATAGTTTTGCTGCATAAGAAAGGAGATAAATCAGAAATTGGAAATTATAGACCAATTAGCTTGTTATCCCATATCTACAAGTTGTTCACAAGGGTCATTACTAACAGATTAGAAAGAATACTTGATGAGAATCAACCGAAAGAGCAAGCTGGCTTTAGGACAGGATTCTCAACTATGGATCACCTTCACGTAATATCACAGCTAATGGAGAAAGCAAATGAATATAAAACACCATTATGCCTGGCATTTGTGGATTATGAAAAGGCATTTGACTCCATACAGCATAAGGCAATGTTTCGGGCACTGGAAAGACAAGGCATAGATACTCCATATATTATGATTTTGAAGAAAATATATGAGTGCTACATCCTTTATTAGACTAGACAAAGACAGTAGCAAATTTAAAATCGAGAAAGGAGTTCGACAAGGAGACACAATATCTCCGAAGCTGTTTACTACTGCCCTTGAGGAAGCTTTCAGAAGATTAGACTGGTCGCAGAAAGGAGTCAATGTGAACGGAGAGTACCTAAACCATTTACGATTTGCAGATGACATTGTGGTCATAAGCCACGATCCCAAAGAATTAGAGGAAAATCTTAATCAGTTATGCACAGTTAGTAAAGATTTTGGACTAAAGATGAATATGGCTAAAACAAAAGTAATGAGGAACAGGTATGCCATGGAAAGGGAAATAATGATTGAAGGAGCAGTAATTGAAAAGGTGGAGTCATATACTTATCTGGGACAAGTTATTAGCTGTAATAATGATAAATGGCTGGAAGTCAAGAGAAGAATAAATTTTGGATGGATAGCATTCAGGAAATATAGTCACATACTGAAGAGCAATATCCCAGTTTGTCTGAAACGTAAAATAATGAACCAATGTATACTCCCCACCATGACTTATGGAAGTGAAACTTGGGCACTCACCAAAAGAATGGAAGAGAAGCTAAGAACTACACAGCGAAGAATGGAACAAATTATATTGGGAATCAGACTGTTAGATAAGAAGAGAAACACATGGATTAGGCAGCAAACTCAAGTAAAGGACATTCTTATCAAAACTAAAGAACTAAAATGGTCTTGGGCAGGACACATAGCTCGAAGACATGATAACAGATGGACTAAGAAAATAACAGAATGGTACCCAAGAGGAGCTAGAAGAAAACCTGGAAGACAAAGGCGGAGATGGATAGATGAAATTCATGAGTTTTTGAGTAGTAAATGGATGGCCAGTGCTCAAAACAGAAGGAACTGGAAAGTTGCTGGAGAGGCTTTCATCCTGCAGTGGATTGAAAATGGCTGATGATGATGATGAACGAACTTAGTTAATTTTCAAGTTTTGAAACACAATTAGTAAGACTATACAAGAACAGAAACAATTAACAAGCCAAAATTCAGTGGTGAGGTAAAACAACCCACTAATCCAATGTACAACACGATAATCGACAGAGCTATCACAAACATGTCTTCACTCTACCAAATCCAATTGTATAATCTGTCCATTTGTGTAGCATGTAGATATGTATAGTATCTTATGTAGGAGGGCACCTGAACGAAAGTTCAACTCCGTCTTTGTACACTGTGATGGTTACAGAGCACTGTAACAGGCCAGAAATGTGTGTAATGTTATGTTCGTTCAGTGTGTGTTGTTGTGTTGTTTCTTGCCGTTTTGTCACCAGGCAGGCGATCACCTGGAAAGCCTGCCCAGTGTCCGTCTACACCACGGGGAGGTAGGCCACAACTGCGCAAGAACCATGGCCAACCTCAACAGTCACACACTGAATGTCCAAAGGAGGTTTTGAGCCATTAAAAAGAACCCCGTGCTGGCAACAGCACACACACGAGACAGGACAGCAGAAGACGAAGAAATAAGGTTGAGAATAGCATAAAGTAAAAAAAAAATAATAATAAATAAAAAAATAAAATCAAAAAAAGAGAAAAAAAAATATATATAAAAATTAAAAAATAATAAAAATTAAATAAAATATTAAAAAAAAATAAAAAATAAAATAAAAATAAATAAAATCTTTATCCATTTCTTGCCCACGTCTTTATGCAGTGCTGCCCAAAGTGGTCCATAAAGAGAAAAAGGTGTATTGTCAAACAGAAGTAGTAATGTCATTCAAACATGATCGGCAGGAACAAGTTCTAGATATAATTCTGAATTCTGTTAATCTGGAATGGTGTCAGAAGTCTCTGGTCGATGACGGTATCGCTGAGCAGAGAAAGGATTTAGTTGCAGAGTCTTGATAAAGGATGAGTCAGAAAAGTGCAGCATCTGTTAAAAATCTTTGCGTGTTCTTGAAAACCACAACAATTTTGTATATGATGTCATCAGGACGACGAGGCAGCGCACAGTAGTATTATGATTTATGATGTGTTTTCAGTTTGATTTCTTGAATTAACATTGAGGTTGAAAGCCTTCCTGCGATTAAAAGCAGCATTGCAGAAGGTTTGAAGGGCCTGAAAATTGTTGACAGAAATGAGGATTTGTGTAGCATATGCTAAAGGTACTGATCGTCATGTTAAAGAGCAACAACACTTTCAAACTCGCTTTTGAGGAATCAGTGAATAACCGCCATTCAGCTGGTTTGTGCAGGTGTCCCAGAGTTTCCATTAGAGAATTTATATCACTGCAGTAAACCAAATCACCTTCTTCAAAAAATAAAATGAATAAATGTTTGCTTACTTTTATAAAAATAGCATATATTTAGATTTCATCCTAGAAGCCAAAAATTCGGCTTAATTTTTAGATAAGTTCGGATCCTGAACAAGATAATTTAGTTTCTCTTAAGATATGAAGTGTGGTTCGGAGGATGAACATGTCACTTCATATGTAGGGTTACTAATTTTCCGGTCTTCTCCATAGTCATTCTGAGTCTCTACGTCATCAACCTCAAAATCATCTGGTTCATCTTCATCCAAATTGCAAGTTTCCGGTGATTTTGGTAATTCTTCTCTTTGTAAAAAAAAGGTCTTATATATAGCTGATATTTGGATATTTTACGGTATGTTTAAATTTAGAGATAACCCCTGAAATTTTTTGTTAAACAAAAATAACAATCTGTAGAATTTTCTGTTTAACCAGGCAGTAAGTATTTAACACAACTGATACAGCAGAAATGAGGGGCCCGCTACTTATTTTGATAACCCACTTTACATCCAAAACAAAGTTCTTCAGCTTTTTTTTTTTGTTGTTTTTTTAACAAAAGGAGTGAAGTTCTGTCTCTGTGATTTAAAAGTTAGCTCACCACATATATAATAAAACTATTAGGATAATTGATAAGTTACAAAGCATCCTAGGTTGTAAATGCACAGAAACATTTAAAAAGTATACACAATACTTAAAGAAATGGATCACAAACAATGACCTTAACCACGTGACGTCCAGCACAGCTGAGAGAACAATCTACTCTGCAGAAGTAAGCAACATTGTCAGGTCTGAACTTGTTTGAACACCCGTCTGTTACAAGTACAGTATAGTTTCAAGGAAGGTTTGAACACGCCTCAACCTATCAGAGCACACAGAGCAACCCTTTCTACACATTCGTTCATTTTGTGAACCCACAATATTACTACAGTATTTCATTATTGTATTATTTATATAAAAATTTGTGTTACATAAAAATTGTGCGTTATAGAGAAATTCTGCTTGCGTTTTTGAATTCAGGCAACAAAAAATACGCAGTTTGCAAGAAGAGTTCATGTGACAAAATGTGTTGAGCGATTGTTTTCTTTTACTTCCTGAGAAACCTCGAAAGCTTCGCATAGTCGGCTCTTAACTACTTATGCTGTCATGGATTGCGCTGGACTTTTCGATTAATAATTTTCAAAAATAAAAGAATTTTCTGTTTATACTTCGGAATTGTGACATAGGTTCAGAAGAGTTTACATAATACGTAGTACAAGAACATTACCGTATTTAGTAGTAATGTGAACTCGAACCACTGTCAATTCACTTCCTGCATATGATTCTGGACAGTTAGCTACATAAAAAAGAATTAAAGGGTGCTTCGCTCTCTATGCTATGGACTTCGGAAATGACATCATAAACCAATGTTATCATTTCCGAAATCGTTTGCGAAACAACGGAAAACGGAACCGCGAGATTTGTCATCGCGGCGTTGTCCGACTGTATGATTGGGTATGGTTGTTAAAAAGCGGGGGAAGGAACATTGGAAATCTCATGATGGTGCCCACAATTTGAACATTTAAACCACAATTTAACGGACTTTGGAAATAACGGATAGCATCCGCTGAACCGAGCTTTTCAGTACGGAATCAAGTAACTGCTTCAATCAGTTGGTATTTACCCTTAGCTTAAAACAGTTTAATTAACAATGAAATAAATTTAACTGATAGCTGATGAAGCTTGCTTTCGTTTATCAATATAGCTTCAATTTTTGTTCTGTTTTTTGACCACTGATGTAATTTATTGTTGAAATGTATTAAGTCGTGTTTACTGTTTCTGCTGTTCTGAAGAAGCTATAAGCAAAATCAATTATAACTACAAGAATACATGAATCAATTATTCATGTATTCTGCGCCCTTCACAAGATTCACATTGTAAAGAATGTCAGGATTTTCCACATTGTCTTTTATTTTATTATTATTTTTTTTTTTTTATGAAAACCCCAAACACGAAAGGTATCAAAACCTATAGTACTTAGTACCGTGCATGGGTTGAAGGAGAAGTATGGGGGGTTAAATACCGGAAACTTTGCTCTAGAGACTAAACATGGGTTTCACCAAAGATCAGGGGTGGGCAACTTTTTTCGTCAGCGGGCCGAATGAAATTTTCGTATCATGACGCGGGCCGGAATAGATTGAACAAAAAAAAATCAGAACCTAAAAAATGTTCTATTACTTGAAATGCCAAATTATTAATGTATTTAAAAAAAAAGTAAATACAATATTTAATTAGTTCTTAAATATTGTATATTTAAGATAAGTAGTTCTTAAATAAGTAGTTCTTATCTGTACCTATCTATAATCGACATTAGTCGATTATAGATAGGTACAGATAAGAACTACAATTTGGAATAAACATTTTTATTGTTATGATAACAAAGTAAATGCAGAAAACAAAAACTTTAATGTGAGGGATTACATTTGGAATGTTTTAGATTTATGATTTCATCAAAATTGGGATTCAATTCACTAGTGGCTATTCGTAGAACTGCTCCAAATTTTCATACATTATTCTTGATCTAAAATAAATAAATAAATCTTCTGTTTATACTCCGGGACGACCAAACGGTCAGAAGAGTTCACAAGATAGACTGAATACAAGAAACAGCGCCATATTCAGCAGTCACGGGCTTGAACCCCGGTCACTCAAGGCAGGTGTACTTATGCACCCGCGCGCCTGACCACTAGGCTACGGCGGCCTTAATTTTGCTCTTTGTATTTTTCATTAAAGAAAATGTAGTTTCGCATAGGTATGTCGATCCAAAGATTGTCAAATATTTCTGCGCATTATCCAGAATATTTTTAAACATTTCTGGATTTAACGAGGCATAAAAGTCCATTATTGTTTTTTCAGCAAATTGATTCTTTAATATTAAATTTGATTGTAAATTTATCAGTTCCAACTGGATACAAGGTGGTGCATCGTTGACATTAAAATTAAATGGTAGGCTTACGAAAGATAGAACTTTAGAAATTTTCTGAAAATCATCAAATCTTCTTGTAAATTCATTAAATAAGTCACTTGTTATAGCCTCATATTTCTTAAAATCCGCACATTTCAAGTTTTTTTCTCTTTTTTTGTAAGATTGGAAAGTGAGTTAACTGTTTAATTGCTGAGGAGGCTTCCATCCTGCAGTGGGTTGATAATGGCTGCACTTTACTTTACTTTACTTTTGGAATTGTTGCGAAAATAACTTGAGTTTTCTCGTACCCTTGTAATAATAAATTAAATTCATTTTGATGCGAAAACATATCAACGGAGAAGAAAAAGTCGTTCAGCCATTCTTCTTTTAATTCACAAAATTCATTCAGCTTGTCCTTAGCATTTAAGAAGTTTACAATTTCATCCAACAAATCATGAAATCGTTTTAACACTTTTGCAAGACTAAGCCATCTTATGTCCGTATGGTAAGGAATATCAGTAAAATCACATTCAAATTCTTTCAAAAATGTTATGAATTGCCGGTGGTTTAAAGCTCTTCCACGAATAAAATTAACTACTTTCGTTACAACCGATATAACATGCTTCAGTTTTAAAAAGCTCTTTTGCAAAGGGTTTTTTATGAATTATACAATGTAAGAAAATTATTTCTTTTCCTGGAATACGCTTTATTTCGTTGCTTATTCTTTTTAATCCAATGTTTTTTCCTATCAAACTAGGACACCCATCGGTTGTGATGTTGACAATTTTGTCCTACTTTATATTATGTTTTTGCAAAGCTTCTTGAAGAGCTATAAAAAAATCTTCGCCAGTCGTTGTGCCTTTCATAGGCTATGCAAAAAGTAATTCCTCCGTAATTTCAATTCTATGATTTTTATACCTCGAACAAAGATTAAAAGTTGACTCGTATCGGTAATGTCACATGACTCATCTAAAGCCAGTGCGTGGTAAGTACAATCTTCCAATTTTAATTTTAATTGATCGCACAAATTACTCGAAATATTATCAATTCGTCTCACAAGAGTTCTTCGTGACAGAGAATTTTTTTCAACCGTCATTTTTTTTTCAGGGCATAATAATTCAGCAATATCTATCAAACATTCCTTCACAAATTCCCCGTCAGAAAATGATTTACATCGTTTTGCAACCTTATGTGCTACAATGTAACTAGCTTTTGTCAGAGCTCTATCTGTATTTGACAAAATTTTCAAAGTATTTTGTTGCTTACGCAAACCACATTTTAAATTTTCCGCTTCAATTTTCATTTGTTTCGGTGAAAATAGCTTATATCTTACGAAATGTTTTGTCGAGAAATGCCTTTTTAGATTATATTCTTTAAAAACGGAAATAGTTTCGTTACAAACCAAACAGACAGCTTTACGTCTATATTTGCAATTAAATATTTGAATGTCCAATTATCATTGAAAATGCGGCATTCGGCATCAATTTTTCTTTTTTTTAATTGGCTCATTTTATGGGCTATAAATTATATTAAATTAAAAATTGTAATAATTAGAAAAAGCATCAACTGACTTATAAAATATCTGGCACCAATATTATTTTTTTCAATAAGAAGTCAAACCCAAAGGAACTTCGTTCGATCGATGCTACAATAATAATTAGGAAATAATACTCTTTGACGCGGCGTAGAATCACCTGGTTAACTGCGCACTGCTTACTGCTTTACCCTGCACTGGCCGCGATTCCCGATTGAACCGAATTAAGCCGAACGTTTACGATTTACGGCGAGTGTAGTCAGGTATGGATTTTCTATATTTATGCATTTACGGAGGGGGCCGGATTCAACATCGTCGCGGACCGGATGTGGCCCGCGGGCCGGCTGTTGCCCACCCCTGCTCTAGATGGTACTTGAGAGCTGTTCAGATCCTGAATGAGTCTGTAAAACGGCAAAGTTCTACTCTCTCTTGTACTCCACACAATTAGTAAGTGCGGTAAAATACAGTACATACTAGATTTATGTGTTTTGGTTTAGTACAAAACAAAGTTCTGTACTATGAAATAAAAATACAATAAATAAGTTATAATACTAAAAATATGAAACAAAAATAACATTCTATCAACTTCGGAGAATATATGCCTTCGAGTTTACCGGTAAATAGCCTGTCCGTTAAATTGAGGTTTTACTTAACTTTCGCTTCCGCCGACAGTGGAGATCAGCGGTGTCTGTCCATCGACCGTTTCTTTATTCGTAATGAAGACAAACGCAATTTTTTTCCCCTCCTCCTTACTCGCAGGGAAATGCACCTGACTTGCTCAGGAACTGGTAGTTCTCACTTGTCATATGAGACAATAAGCCTAAGTAATGCGCAGAATAAATAATTAAACAGCGGACACACACAGAAATACAGCTGCGGAGGTTGTCGCCCTGACTCTGCTCCTTTTTTTCCCCTCTTGTTTTGTAATATATTTCCGTTGGTTACGCCTATTCCAAATTTTTGTTTTTAGGATGCCGTGTTCGCCTTTGGTACCAAAATACTCTGGAAATTATCATTTAATCATCCCCCCTCACCCTTTCGTTACTATTGCATTTTAAGAATTCGGTTTTAATTTTTAATCTAACCCTTTCACCGCCATTGTATTATCGCAATTCGCTTTTAATTTTTTATTTACCCCCACACTACTTTACCTGGTTTATTCAAAATTGCATTTCACGATTGCGGTAATTGCTAAAACACGGACACCTTACTTTTCCGCGTGTAGCCTTTATAAAAACTTAAATAGACATAGTCATTACCTAGAGTAGTTATTATACTAATGGACTACTCTCCTGGAAAACTGTTTATTATTGAGGCGCATTAAGCACAGTTTCGTTGAAATAAAAAAAATTATTTTTGAAAATGAGCATGCGAGAGAACATGCTTTCTTGTAATTACAGTAAACCCCCGCTATTCGCGGGGGTTACGTTCCTGAGAAATGCCGCGAATACCGAAAACGCGAATACTGAGTTATGGCTCCCATAGTAATAAAGGGGTTCCGTTCCAAGTATGAAATATATAAGAAAAACTAGTCTAAAATTTTGTCTATGTATGTGTTATACGTACCTTCATAATATGACTATGTACATAGACAGTACCTAGTGAAATGCAAGCATATGGCATCGAAATGAAAATAAGAAACAATGTAATATTAAATGTAATATTTATTAGAAATTTCAAACAAATCTTTCAAACCAGCGTCTTTGCTAGCTAAAAAACCTATCCCGCCAGTGCTATCACCAGTTTCGCCAAAGCGTTGATAAGGAGTTTTGCGTTTTCAAGAATGATCGTGAATTTAACGGAATTTTATTTTGAGTTCGGTCTTCTATCCACAGATTTAAAGTTTTTTCCATTTTTTCTAATTTAACATCACGAGTTACAGGGCAAATTTTTGAAGCAATTAGCGCGTTTTCACGGACACTACGGCGGATTTTTTCTTCCGATTTTTGATTGATCGTACCGTTGACTCATTGATTTTATAATGTTTTGCCACTGAGGAGACACTTTCACCATTAGAAATTTTATCTAATAACTCAATTTTATTCGCTAATGTCATCACCTTCTTTGATATTTTCACATTTCTCTTGTTATTCGTAGTCATATTTTTGTAGGGGTTAGAAAGAACTTGTCCACAATAAAGTCACTTTCTTCCGTTAACACACTCGAAAAAGTCTGTTTTACACTGCAAAACGGTAGATTTATCACTTTTGTAAGCATAGCAATTTATAAATTGATAAATTTATTCAATTTATAGGCATATAAATTAAAAGCAAACGACGAAACCTTCCATAACAAGCGCAATAACACATAGAACAAGGATTAGCGAGAAACATCCACGCTCGCGATTTTGTCACCCCTCTCCCCCCACCCACTGAGCGCTGTTTTGACCAGGAAAGATAATTTTAACCACGTCCATGTTTTTTTATGGCGGAAAATATTCACGGCGCTTTAAAATTCACATTTTTTAGGTTTCATTTTATATTAAATCGGCGATCGCGAATACGCGAAACCGCGAATACAGACACCGCGAATAGCGGGGGTTTACTGTACATTGAAAAATTCTGTTACAATTCTGTTGTGTCAGTTCTCTTCCTGACAGGATCGGACATCTCCGATTTACGACATCAGCTCTATCTTTCATCCGGTTTGCTATTTCGTGTCTGCAATTATAAATCAAGTATAATTCCGACTTCATAGCCTCTCAGTTCAGGTGGGAGGGGTACAGATTAATCTGTGTGTTTATTCTCTCCCTTCTCCGCTAAAAAGTATCGTTACACAAATCCAAGGTCGCCCCTTCGAGTCAACGCAATTACAGTGAGGAGTAAATTTTTTTTTTTTTTTTTTTTAGCTTTTAATATTTAGGTGAGCTAAGACCCCAGACTGCACTCCAGGAAACTGTCTCCCTTTTCTTTTCCATCGTTTGGTCCTAGAAGTAGAAACAAGGAAAATTTTTCTGTTACTTCTCATCAAAATTGGTTTAATGGTATCCTGCTTAGGGATGGCAGTATAAGAATAAGTAATGATCTACTATTTCTCCCAATCTGTTTCAAAGCTTACTGGATACTATTTCTCCCAATCCCTTTCAAAGCTTACTGGATACTATTTCTCCCAATCTGTTTCAAAACTTACTGGCTCCTCATCAGCCAGCTGGTCGCCTCTATAGGCTATTTCTCCCAATTGGAACCCCAAAAGGGGTTTGGGGCTCCGATTGGGAGAAATAGCCTATCCTTTGCTCCTGAAATAGCCTATCCGAATAACCTTTGAGAACAGCTCAAAGAAATAGACTATAGAGGCGACCAGTAAGGGCTTCAGAATCTCGGGCCTAAACTGCGTAAGAAAGAAGAGACTTCGAAGCCGCCAACTTCAAGTCATTTTGGATCACCGCCCAACAACCCATTGTCCTCTATGAGGGCTGATGAGCCCGCCGCCGCTCTTTCTCTGCGTGTCCTGGCCTTGCCAGTTTTGTTCACGGACATTTACCACCAAAGCAGGAAGGGGCGACCATGTCCGACGTGCCTACCCAGTTAAAGCAAATACTGCTATTGATGTCTTGAGAGTAAAGGCGAGATGGGACGACGAGGAGATTGCTATGTTAACAAATGCACGGTGCCTCTGTAGCCAGGAGCAGCAGTGCATAGCACACGCTTCTTGCTTAGACCGGGGTTCGAGCCTGTGACCACGAAATACGGAAAGGTCAGGGAATGAGCACCACATATCCCCGGAGCAATATGGCTTTAGTTGCTAATGCTCCTAAAAACCAAATAAATGCAGAAGCTGAAACCGTCTATCTTCATCCGTTGCCGTTAGGAATATCAACCAGCAATTGGAAGTCTTATTTACACATCACTCCATTGATTCTATCAAAGGACTCCGAAAGATGTCTTCTTATTGTGAGTTAGTACAGATCTTACAGACTTCTATGGACCCTGGAGCAACAGGTATTACAGGAGACCCTGGACCATCGGGGTACTCCAAATTGACTTATTTAACTAAAGTAGAATTCCCCAGACCATCTGGAGTGAGAACCTGGACTATTGGAGTCTTCCATACTGACTTCCACACAAATCCAATGGTCTTACTTCCAGGTAATTTTTTGTTCCTGCAGAGGAGGAGATGTGGAAATCTGTTCCCACTTGGATAAAGAAGGAGCCTATCCACGACGTTATGGTGAATCTATTGCAGAAACGCTTATAGAGTTTGATCATCGCTCACTTAAGGTATTCTTGGCTCAAGCCTTGGACAATCGTTTGTACCTAGATGATCTCAATAGATATATTAAAGTTCACCTTCTGGATTCCGAAGTGGCTATTCGGCGACCTAGAGGCATTGCCTTGGTTCGTCAGCCAGACTAAAAGAGAGTATGCTCTTACCCAAATCTTCTATTATCGTAATTGAAAGAGGTGTGCTCTGAACATTCTAGATCTGGCAAAAATTTCTGATAATGCTGTTGATACTCCAGGATTCCTGCACAATATTTTCTCTGCTGACACAACTGATGCTATGGATGTATTTTCATCATCTTATGAAAAAGGCACTGAATTGTGTTCTGTGGTCTACAATCTACAATTTAGGTTCCTGAGCTCAGGGAAGCATTACCATTGATGTTGACTAGTCCCGGGCTAGATGAGGTAATACCAGTTTTCTTGCATAGTGTCCCTAATGTGATTCTCCAGTATCTACTGCATCTTTTCTTGTGAATGGACTATCTCCTGTCAGTCTTGTATGATACTTATGCCATCTTTTTCCGAAAAAGGAAAATGCAAGTGAACCATTGGAATTAAGGCCTATAACTGTTGCATCGGTTATATTAAAGTTATTCTACAAGGTTTTATTAAAAAGAATTTCCAAAGTTGTGACTACTGATCCTCGACAAAGAGCTTTTTTACCGATGGATAGTGTCACCAAAAACATGGAGTCGATTCTATTATCATCTAGGAAGGACTTGAAAAGTTTACATCTTGCCTCCATCGATTTAAAGAAATCATTTGACTCTGTATCATTCAAGGCAGTCCGTGAGGCCTCTTGTAAGGAAGCACTTTCCTATGTCATTCATTAATTATATTATTTCTGTGCATAACAATTGTGGTTCTAAGATGAGATTTATGGGTGAATGCCAGGTTATCAAGCCTCGGAATGGTGTGCGGCAGGGAGACCCTTTGTTCCCATTATTGTTTAATTTAGTGTTAGATATGCTGATTAAGAATCTCGCAGCTTATATTAGTTTCGATCTTGACTCTGTCAAGGTTAATGCCTCGGCATTCGCTGATCTCCTCCTAGCAGCGTCAACGTCCTCCAGACTTCAGAGTTCATTAAATCGTGCGGCTCAGTTTTTCAGGAAGAGTGATATTTTGCAGTATGTCTTCTAAGTCTTGGACTTTGTCCATGGTCACTTCTAGTAAAGACAAAAAGCTGAAGGTGGTTGACCGTAGCTTCTTTGTTGGTGACTGTTGCCTTCCAGCCAGCAATATAACATCTACATGGTGTGGAGTCCACTCCATCAGGTATGGTGACGGCCGGTGCCTCCTTGATTGACCTGTTGGGGAAACTTAAAACAGCTCCCTTGAGGCATAATCACCCCAGCACAGACTTTTCATCCTCAGGACCTATTTCATACCTCGACTATATCATAATCTGGTCCTCGGGAAAATAACTTCTAGACGTAATGCTCTAGATTCCCAAGCAAAGCCATTGGTCAAGCAATGGCTTTGCCTGCCCCATGATACAGTCACTGCATATATTTATACTGAAATGAAGGAGGGGAATCTTGGAACTCTGTTACTTAGATGGACCATCTCCCTCCTGAAAAGAAATGGGCCGGAGAAGCTAGTTTTCCCCTTTGGCTTTGACTTGAGAGCTAGCTAATTCTGTTCATATATAAAATGAGTTAAGTAACATAAAGAGGCTGCAATGTGATGATAGTGTCTTACTAGAAAGCAAGGCGTCGGTGGAGCCGTCTCTTGCATGCATCCTTCGATGGCTCTTGCTTACGTGAGTCGGGAAAAGTCCGATCTCAGCATTGGTGGGTGGGCAGTGGAACCAAGTGGTCTTGCCATGCATATGTAGACCTTATAAGAACAAGGATTAACGCTCTTCCTTTCCTCTCTAGAACATCAAGAGGATGTAGTACGGAGAGGATATGCAGGGGTGGATGCAATGCGGTCGAATCGCTCGCCCATATCTCCCTGAGGTGCTTTCGTACGCATGGTTTACGCATCAAGCGCCATGATGCAATCGTAAGCATAGTCGAAAGTAGATTTCGCCAGAAGGGTTGGGTGGTCCGAAAGGAACCCCGATGTCAAACTACGGAAGGATTGCGGAAACCGTTTTGATGAAAGGCCAGAGATGACGATATCATGAACAGCTCAAAGAAATTTCTGACGGATGACATCGGAGCAGGTAGCGATTAAGGAGGACTCTGTTAAAGGAAAACTTGATGGAGAATGCATTTTCGATACGTTCTGTTCTCCACGAACTTGAAGTCAGCAGCTAGAAGAATATGTATACTCCATGCACGTATCACAAATACGAGTATATGTACTGATAAATATACAGCTCTTGGATAAATGGAACCATCTGAACTGGTAGAAAACGAGTTACTATTATCTTCTTAAATTATATAAGCATCATCTGGAACAGGTGAATAGGCTATACATTTAAAATGTGAGACACATCAGAACAGCTGTTTCAAAGCTTACTGGCTTCTCATCAGCCAGCTGGTTGCCTCTATTAGTAAATTATGTCGAACTGTGCGCATAATGTATTTTGTCTAAGTGATAGCAAGCGGTGTATGAGAGGGAAACTTAGATTTAAACACATGACGGGTATTCATTTATGTGTGCATCGTAACTTGGGTGACCAACTCTTGATCAGCCAATTTCGGGATATCGACCTTAAAAATCGGGATTTTTTTTTTTGGTACATCAGATTACAAAATACCTTGTAATATTAACGTATGCACATGCCCCTTCTTGGTTATTATACATATATCTTGACATATTAATTTTTAAAATAGGTAGGTTGAATAAATTAGATACACGTAGGTAGGTAAGTAAAATAAATAAAAATAAATAAATAAATTTTCTGTTTATACTCCGGGACGACCAAACGGTCAGAGGAGTTAACAAGATAGACAGAATACAAGAAACAGCACCGTATTCAGTAGTCACGGGTTTATTCGTTATTCGGTCAACATCAAACAATCAACAGAACATGGCCTTCTATTATTTTTTAATATAAATAATCGTTAGTCAGAACTAGCCTGATAAAATTCTTAAAGTAAAATCAAAGAACAATCATCAACAGAGAATAAAAGCAGTGAAAAATCAACATAAAATGCACTTCTTTTCATCATACAAACAATACGTAATAATAAAATTCTGGAGGTAATTATACCAATACCAAATAAATTTGGCTACGCAACATTTAAAAAAATACGTAATTGTGTTTAGAAAATTAAACAGTTTCGATAAAAGAAACTAAGAATTTTTGTAATTAAATAGGAACTAAAGTAATCACTTCTTTAATCAAATAGCAACAATAAAAATAAGTATGTGAAATATTTCAAAGCTCGAAATTATATGTGTATATATACAGTATATATATATATATATATTTTTTTTTTTTTTTTTTTTTTTTTTGTGTGACTTTACACATTTAAGCATATCTTTATTCTTCAGGAAATATCGGTGGAATTCTTCACAAGTAAATGGATAATTTAACTTAACTTGTAGTTCTGCCATTATATTTTCTTTAAGCAATCTATTTCTGTTATCGCTCCATGCATTATTACATAGTGAAGATATCTGCTGAAGCATTTGAAGCCGGAATTGAAGTTACAAATTGGAATACTTTGAGAAAGCTTTTTAAATCAGGGGCTCACATCTGGTGAGTATGGGCTTGGCACACCCAGGGTCCTGAGCTAGATATCATCATTCTTCTCTTCCTTGGCGATTCCCTTCTGTTTCTGATTTCTCTCTCTCTCTCTCTCACAGGGTAACTCAAAGTTTTTTGTCTGGTACAGCATAAGCCTCAGGCTTCCTTGTACCACGTGGCTAATAATAAACCCTTGTTCTGGCTAAACAGCTTGTGCCATTTTCCCCTCCAATAGTAGCTTTTCCAGCAACCTTTGAATCCGAGAATAAAATAGATGATAAATTTGCATGGCAGTCAAGAGATCTGTACGAAATCGCATGTTTCAGTGTGATAAACTTGGACAATTTCAGCAGCTACTACCTTTCCTTCTTCGGAAGTTAAAATATCTTTGTTCAAAAATTGTTGTAACGTCTTTTTTTTTTTTTTTTTTTTCCAAGTTCCGCTCACAGCGTTGATGCTCTTATCGACACAATGCTTTTTAGCATCATTAAATCCGCCATGAGAGACACTAAACGATTTTCTACACAAATTGCAATAACTTTTGTAACACAAGGATTTCTTATTACCCATTTGATTACTTGTTGATATTTTTGAAGTATCTGTAGCTTTCAAACTTCATTTTGCGCTTCAAATATGTGAAAAAAAGAAAGGCTTACGTGTCGTTACTGTAAGGAATTTTTCGAACAGTAGTGTCGATGTTTTCATCATCGTGCACTCCTGTGATTAATGAAGGATCAACAATAAGTGTAAATTATACCTCAAGATGTTCTCCGTGACTAATAATGTCTGTGTTTGGAGTTTCTGAGATATCTACGATTTTCGAAACATTCGGGGGAAAAAAAAAAAAAACAATTGTAATAATATACTGTATTTAGTATTCTTTGCAGGCTGCATAGAATAGAACCAATGACCAGACGCACACATGTATGATCGGTTAATTTTTGTCCACCAAACGGGAGGGGATAAGGCTTGTTGCTTTCCTGTTACGTACTGTTTTTTTCTTTTTTTTTTGTGTAAAAATTTACACAAATTATATATGTCATAATACTGTCTGCTATGGTTTTTTAATACATATTTTAAAAACCATTTTATTTGTGTAAAATTTTGTTTTTTATATATTAATAATAAACTAAACTATTTCTAAAACGAAAACCCTCTTCATCTTCAATACGATGGGAATTGCGTGGTCGGGCTACTGAAGGCGACTTTGCATTTTTTTGTTCCACATAAAATGCACATTCACTACTTAATTTACTTTTGAACTACTTTACTTCCATTATGAGAACTACTTTACTTCCATTATGAGAACTACTTTACTTCCATTGTGAGAACTACTTTACTTGTATAGATTTTTAATTCCCAATTCTGGATCTTGTCAACCCAATAGTTAAAAGGTTGTTTAATACGAGGAGCGGTATGAAAGTAATGCCTCCTATTTTTTTTCTTCAGAAAATTTAATTCCTACAACTATGCCTTTTACATCAATTAACTCTCAATCATTAATAAAAACATTGTTATTTTTCCACAAAGTCATCATCATTTTCTATGCACTTCCGTCATCTTTGAGTCAGACGCTGTACCCAACCCTGTTTAGAACTTCTTGCGCGGTGAATTTTGATGGTGCCATTCACTTCATCGACTGTCTCTTCGCTTCAGAGTCATAATGGTGGACCCAGATTTCGTTACCTGTGACTATACGTGAAAGTAAAACTCCTTCACCTCGTAGCGTTAGAGAGTTAGATGACTCTTATCAACCGGTGCAATACCACCACTTTGCTTATTGGAGGCTTGAAGTGGCGGAACCCATGTTTAGTCTCTAGAGATAAGTTCCGGTCAACCCTTCCCTATCTCTTCCATCATGCAGTATGATTGATGACTTTTGAGGTTTTGATGAACATCCTGGCGAGATCCAATATTCCTTAAATTTCGAGGGTACAACTTTAAAACGGTGTTCACAGGCCGGCCGCTAGTTAGTACACCGCCGACCGGGCTAGCCGAGTGGGTAAAGTACCTGCCCGGCAACCCAAAGGTCGCGGGTTCGATTCCCGCCTCGGGCTTGGATCAAAGTACTGCAAAAACTTTGGGAGGTGCAATATGGCCACAGAAGCCGATGCGCCAACAACTACCAAATCAAAAAAAAAAAAAAAAAAAAAGTTAGTACACCGGACCGAACCTATTGGTAACTCTCTAAGAAGCTTTCAGATCAGCTAATGTATAATCTTGCTCCCTCTACTCAGCCAGATAGTGACTGGATTGGAGGGAGTCCGAGTAGTGTGTATTGTGGGGGGGGGGCATTGTCGAGGCCACGCTATGTCAAGGACCTGGGTATATTCTTACCATGTGAACACCATATCCAAAAATTTCATTACTTCATGCAGCATGTCCCCCACTTTTTCTTACTATTGAATACACCATGAATTGTCAAACTAATAGAGCAAGCATATCTGCGAAAAGATCTAAACCTCCCGAGCACTTCCTAATTCATTTCACAAATATACGTGGTCTCAATTCTAATCTCAACGATGTCCATTTCCACTTGCAGTCTGCCAAACCTCATGTACTTTTTCTGACAGAATCTCAGTTATCGGTTGATTCAACTACTGCTCATCTCAGATGCCCAAATTATTCGCTGTATGATTCCTTTCGCCTCAAAGGTGGTACTTGTGCATATGTCCGTTCTGATATAACCTGTCAGAGAGACTAGGCAATTTGGAATCTCTTCTCTGGCTTAAAATCTCTCTACCTCATTGTGTCAAATTCATCTGTTGTTTCTACCGTTCTGCCAACTCCACTAATCACTTGGAGCTCTATGACTTCCTCTCTTTGGGCGTCTCCGTAGCCAGGTGGGAAGAAGCAGCAGTGCGTAGCACACGCTTCTTGATTAGACCGGGGTTCGAGCCCGTCACCACCAAATACGGAGGATGCGGAAAGGTTAGGGAATGACCACCGCATATCCCGGAGCAATATGGCCTTAGTTGCTAATGCTCCTAAAAAAAAAAAAACCAAACCAAACCAAACTTCCTCTCTTTGCAACTTGAATTTCTCCAGTCCAACTTTCTTAAGAGTGAGGTAATTTTCCTTGGTGATTTTAATGTTCACTTTGCAATTACTTGCAAAAGCCTCAGATCTTGCACAGATTGTTCATTTACCTACAAGAATACCGGACAATCCTAATCATACAGCCAACACGCTTGATCTTTTTCTCACAAACAACCCTTCTAAGTACACGGTCGAAGTGAGAGGTCGTCTAGGCACTTCAGATCACAACTTGGTGATTGTCTCTTCTCTAATGGAGCCTTTATCTCATGGCTATTCCCAACCTCGTGTTGTTTGGCATTACAAGAATGCAAAATGGGATGACCTGCGAGATTTATTTTCTTCTTTTCCGTGGTCAGATTACTGTTTCAAAACTTCTGATGTCAGCGTTTGCTCAGATCGTGTCAGTGAAATTATTCTTGCACGAATGGAATCCTTTATCCCACACCACTTTAAAATCTCGTCCTTTATCCAAACCTTGGTTTTCCAATAAATGTGCTAAGGCTGTTGAAGAGAAGAATGTTGCATATCGTAATTGGCTTGTTTCTAATTCTTCAGTTTCATTTTCTGCCTACACCAAAGATCGCAACAATTGTAAAGACTTATTAATCAGTCCAAACTAGAGTTTGAACAGGCTAAGAGTAGAAAACTTGCTTCTTGCCCTAATGGTAGCCGAGCATTCTGGTCTCTTGCCAAAGCTATTGGCCGCAACTTTTGCCCATCTCTGCTTCCACCTCTGTGCAAACCTGATGGTTCTGCTGTCACTTCAGCCAAGGATAAAGCTGACCTGCTAGCATCCCATTTTTCTTCCAGCTCATGTATTAATGATCTTGGTAAAACACCTCCCACCATTCCCAACACGGTCCATTCAATGCCTCCTGTGGTCTTCCGTCAAAAGGATATCAGAAGGATTTTGATGAATCTTGATGCTAAGAAAGCTCCAGGTCCTGATGGTATTTCTCCACTTGTTCTCAAAATCTGTGCTCCTGAACTTACTCCTATTCTTTGCCGCCTTTTTTCACTTTCTTATTCCAAAGGTGTTTTTCCTTCTGCTTGGAAATTTGCTCATATCCAGCCAGTTCCTAAAAAGGGTGACAAATCCCTCCCATCCAATTATCGTCCCATTGCAATTACTTCTACACTTTCTAAAGTAATGGAGAAATCAATTAACCGCCAACTCTTAAACTACCTAGAAACCTTCCGTCTGATCAACGATCGCCAGTATGGATTCCGTCAGTGTCGATCCACTGGTGATATTCTGGCTTATGTTACCCATTTATGGACTAATTCAATGGAAAGGTTCGGTGAAACACAAGTAGTTGCTCTTGACATCTCAAAGGCTTTTGATCGTGTTTGGCATAAAGGTCTTCTAAACAAGCTTCCATCTTATGGTTTGCCAACTGTTTTTAGTAATTGGTTATCCAGTTTTCTCTCTGATCGCTCACTGAGGGTGATGGTAGATGGCTCTCTGTCTTCTAACTTTTCCACTAATGGTTCAGTTCTTTCCCCCCCTCTTTTCCTCTTGTATATTAATGACCTTCTTCCATTGACTGAAAATCCCATCCATAGTTTTGCCGACGATAGCACATTGCATTCTACTTTCCATTTTGAGAGACCTTGCCCTGCTCAGTCAGCTTCAACTTCTCGAAAATCTGCTACCAGTTCCTTAAATGCCGATCTTCAGGTAATTCTCCAGTGGGGCAAAGACAACTTAGTTGATTTCAATCCTTCTAAAACTCAGTCTTGTCTTATATCTCGCAAAAAGGATTCTTCTGCTGCTATGCTTATCTTTAGTGACACTCCGATTTCTAGGCAAAATGATATATCTCTTTTGGGGATTACTCTGACTTTTAATCTCTCTTGGCACAAGCACATTACAAATATTGCTTTCTCTGCATCTAAAAAACTTGGTTTTCTCTTTCGCTCTCGGCGTTACTTTTCTTCCAAACAGCTGCTCACTCTGTATAAATCGCAAATCTGCCCTGCCATGGAATATTGGTCCCACATCTGGGGTGGTGCCCCCAAAACCTCTCTCAGGCTTCTGGATTCCATTGAGAAGAGGGCAGTTAAGTTAATTAATGATTGATCTCTAACAGAGTCTGTCCACTCGCTGTCTCATAGACGTACTGTTTCTGCTGCATGCCTCTTCTACAGATACTTCCATGGGCACTGTTCTTCTGAATTGGCTTCTATAATTCCCGCTCTCTCTCTTTCAAAACAGTCCGAACACGTGCCGCTACCAGCCAACATCCATTTACTGTCCAACTTCAAACTCACAGAACCAACTTTTCATCTTCCTCTTTTATTCATTCAACTGCCGTTTTCTGGAAGAACCTTCCTTCATACGTATTTCCTGAAAATTAGTCTATAGAAGTTCAAGTCCAATGTCAAAAAATATCTTCTTTCGACTCCTCAAGCTCCAACCCAAGCACGGTATTAAGTACTATAGGTTGTTCTAATACCTCTCGTGTTTGGGGTTTACATATAAAAAAAAAAAAAAAAAAAACGTTCTGTACAGATGACTTTCCTGGCTTCTTTCTGCTCATGTGTCAGCATTTTCGGGAACCGCCAGCCGCAAACCGTGTTGTGACCTTGTTCCTTTATGACGGTTATCACACAAGTTTCCCTATACGTACTGCATCGCACTATTCGCGTGTTGTGATGCGGCGATCTTCTTTGATCAGCGCATTTATCCGGCTCCTGTCACTGATGTTACTGGCCAGCCCTTAAGGGTTGTCAACAATAACACTTTCCCCACTCTTAAAGTGTCTTACCGAACGTCTAAATGTACTTACATCTACAGTATTGTCACCATAAACATTTTGAGACGCGTATGAATTTTGATAGGCATCACTTCTTCTTTTGTAAGAAATTCAGTCACCACTCTTTGCTTGATGCGTATATCCGTAACATCCAGCATTTTGGACTATCCGTGTGCTGTACTTACGAGACTGATCACAGCGCCTCACAGTATGGCGAAACTAGAGACTTCTATTGACCACTCAGTGACACTCGAAATGATCTACGGCACCACATTTGAAAGCAAAAAAGGGAGGCATTAGTTTCGGGACGGTCCTCGTACTATTTAATGTTTGTACACGGTACAAGTATTGTTTAAGTTATGTAATTGTTTAAAATAGTTTTAAGTTATAATTTAAATAAGCATAGAATAATGAACAATATTATCATATTCACCTCAAAACAGAATTTTTTCTTCCTATCGCTCTGACTCGGAGAAATGACGCAAAGCCTAGAGTTTGAGTATATTCTTGCTTAAACCTGAAGGTGGTAAGTCTACCTTCGCCTCAGGGGTTAAGTTATTCCAGGTCTGTTTCGATGGCGTTTGAATCCAGACCTCTTCAAATGAGGGACTGAACCCATTATACTGTCAAGGGGAGGAGGATCGTAATGCAGTATAGCAGCCCTTAACTTCTGAGCTACTTTATTTGATAACTGTATTATTACTCACGACTCCCGGTTAGGTGATTAATAATTGTATCACTCACAACTTCCGATCAAGCGTTGATCGGTAATTGTATTTCTCACGACTTCCGATTAGGTGACGATGAGTGAACACCTCTTCAAAATAGTATAATACTGTAAATGAAAGCATGTTTTGAATGTCGGATCATTATTAATAACAGAATATTATATGTTCTGAAACTCCTCAGAAAGGTTTCAGGTCCAATTCGGATTCCATAACCCTCTCGTCTACCCCTACAAAAGCTTTGCCATAAATTTGGAATGGTAGCTCTGATTCAAAACACAATCCATATTCCTAAAAATTCTGTCTCTCCGATCTCGGTCGTATTTATCCATTTTATATATTCAAAATATTTTTAGGGATCTTTGTACCAAATTTATCAGGTAACCTCTTTTCACTTCGTGCCCCGTCCCTCCTTTCTCTCCAAATCTGAAATGTGATAAAATTGATTTGTGGATACCTGCGACACAGTGTTGCCAGCCGTCCGTAAAAAAGGGCTAAAATTGGATATGCCCATAAAAATGTAGCACAAAGAAAATTTCCGGGGGGAAGAGCTAAATGGCGTAACAGGCTGTTGTTTCAAGATCGATTTGAAACTTGAAAAGAATGAAAAGTTCATATAAACATGCATCTGATTCCAAACGGTTAGGGATACTGTTCATATAAACCTGTATTGATTCTAAACGGTTAGGGATACATGTTCATATAAACCTATATTGATTCTGAATGGTTATGGATGTTTGTATATTTAAAAAACAGTTGTATTTGGAATGTTTCACTATTAAAAAAAATAATAAATAAATAAATAAATAAGAATAAGCAGCCATGTGCCTAATATGAATAAACATTGCTAGGTGTGTGCGAGCTTATTCTTATTTATTATTTTTTTTTTTACCATTGAAAGCGCAATAGCCGTTCTTTTTAAAATAAAACAGCCACAGCTCGGACACGTTTATATGAACTTTGTCATTGTTTCGATCCCGAAAGTGCCTGGCACACATGTGTATAATTATAATATATAATTTTAATCTTATATGCATAATGACCAAAAGTATTCAGACACACGCAGATAGTTGCAAAACGGTTTTGAATCAAAAACCCGAGTGGGTAAAGTACCTGCCCGGCAACCCAAAGGTCGCGGGTTCGATTCCCGCCTCGGGCTTGGATCAAAGTACTGCAAAAACCTTGGGAGGTGCAATATGGCCACAGAAAGCCGATGCGCCAACAACTACCAAATCAAAATCAATTCAAAACCTAATTACATAGTAGCTATACTTTCGCCTCTATGAGTGTCACTCCTGCTGGATATACTTTCTACCAATTTCTGATAGGTGCCCAGGAAGAATTTCCTCCAACAAAGCAGCTGCCAGAGCTGTTTTTTGAAACAGTTTCTTTGGCTGTAGCATAATCGAGCGTTCCAGTTCAACCCGCAGGATGGCGCCTCCGTAGCCCGGTGGGCAGGAGCAGCAGTGCGTAGCACACGCTTCTTGATTAGACGGGGTTCGAGCCCGTGACCACCAAATACGGAAAGGTCAGGGAATAACCACCGCATATCCCCGGAGCAACATGGCCTTAGTTGCTAATGCTCCTAAAAAAAAAAATTAATGATTGATGTCCGAGCTCTGAGCCTACCATCTAACTTTTAAAAATCATTGACTACAATTCAGTCATGTATGATCTTCGCTGTTTAACATGAAGGATTATCGTGTTGATTTTGACAGAGACCATTTCCTTATTGTGGACTTCAATGCTTTTAGGTACTACCACCAACAAAGTCAAAACTATCTGAAATAGCTACATACCGTCAGACCACTTCCACCAAACTTCATCGTCGAGACGATACACTCCAACTGAAAGCGCTCTTCACAGTATCCAGACGAATTCATCGGTGGTTGGGGGGAGAAAAAGGGTCAACAAGATTCATCACACCACAGCACTTTGTGACACTGTTCTAGTCAGTGAACTTCGAGAAAGACATCACCTCAAATTCCGTTTCGTATTGCTGATCGTGATATTGGGCTTACAGCAATATACGTGAGGAACGAACTACCTACCCTTTTTTGGTTCTTGCAACTGATTCCGTAAGTTTGTGTAGTCTCCGTACCGTTATTTTCTTTTATATTTTATTTCACTGAGGTATGCAAGAACTGAGGTATATTTTCTTTCACTGAGGTATTGCTTATGCAAGAAGTCCTTGTTGTTTGTCGTTCGTTAATTCGCCGCCACTTGTAACACGCGCACCATGGACCAGCGATGCTCACATTCGGTAATAGTGCAAAAGTCAGCTTGCTCTGTGTATTTATTGAGAATTTCTCAAAATGTCTTTGAGAAATTCTCAATAAATTTCTTTCAACTTAAATGTTATTTTCAGTTATTTAAATATTTTCAAGAATAATTTAAAAAAAAAGCTAAAAATATCTTCAGATGTTTTAATACACTTTTTACTCACTGAACAACAAATTTTGGATCATATCTCGTTACTGGCATGAAAGTAAGTTTACTTTATAGATTTTGGGATGTTAAACACGGAAATATTTCTTAAAATAGCAGATTTGCTCTTTTCGAAAAAAGTAGTTTTATTTTTTATTTTTATGCAAGATATTTTTTATTTATATGGCAATAAGATGTAGCTACTAACATGCCTGTATCAAACACGGGACCTATTATTATTATTAGCCACATGGTGCAAGGAAGTCCGAGGCTTATGCTGCACCAGCCAAAAAAAAAAAAAAAAAAAAAATTGAGTACCCTGAGAGAGGGAGGAGGGAATCACCGAAAAGAGAAGAATGATGATATCCAGCTCAGGACCTGGGTGTGCCAAGCACATACTCACCAGATGTGAGCCCCTGGGGTTAAACTTTTCGCCTTTCACTTGTATTCAGCTTCGGGAGCATCCATTTTCACTATCCAACGATAATCGGCGGCACCCCATTTGCTTTTGTATCTTTGTTCCATCGCTGAGATGTCCTGGTGGAAGCGCTCACTATGTTCTTTTCTGACGGCACCACAGTTTGGCGGAAGAAATCCAGATATGAGTGCAAGAAATGCATCTTCAGTGACATGTTGCACCCCAGTTTTTCGTAAGAAGTAATGAGATACCCCACAAGCTGCGTGTTGTTGCCGGCTTTAACATTTCCTATAAAACCAGTCGAAACATCTCGAAAGGCTTTCCACGCTGATTTCTCGCCATCACTAAGGACACATTCGAACTGTTCGTCTTTGAAAAGTTGGCTTATTTGTGGACCAGTGAAACGCCTACTTTAATCTTCTCTCTACTAAGTCTTGGGAATTTCGCTCGCAGTTATGTAAATGCAGGATGGTTTCACTTTCAAAGCGGCGTCTCGTAGCCAGGTGGGCAGGAGCAGCAGTGCGTAGCATACGCTTCTTGATTAGACCGGGGTTCGAGCCCGTGACCACCAAATACGGAGGATGCGGAAAGGTCAGGGAATGACCACCGCATATCCCCGGAGCAATATGGCCTTAGTTGCTAATACTCCTAAAAACCAAATAACAACAACTTCCAAAGCCCTCACGAAATTTTTCTTGAGTTCCAGTTTGATGTGGAGTGGTGGAAGCAAAACTTATTTGGATCTACCAGGGGTTCAGATGCTACGTTCTTCATTCCAGGTTTTAATGATTTTCGTCGAGGTCCAGTTTCTCTTCTTGTACTGCATATTCTTGGCACGACTATCCTACTCTCAGAGAATGCAACAATACTTAATGTAACCCTTTTGTAGTCCTAATAAAATGGCGATTACCTTTAAATCACATATCTGCCACCCATACTTCTGATAGTGTACACCTAAAAGGATGTTCTCCATGTTTGCGTATGTTTCTTTTTTGTGGATGGCAAAAAAAAAAAAAATATATATATATTAGGGTTGCCCGTAATTGATAACATAAACCCGTATTTGTGTCTGTAAATTACATGTTCTCCGGTCGATTTGCCTGTTTTGCTGGACGAAAAAAATCCCAGTTTCTGGGGGGGGGGGGGAAACCTTGCTATCTATGCCTGAGTCCGACTAATTCGGCTACGGAGTGAAAAAAAAGTCCATTAAAGTTCTTCGCGTCATCGACGGGATTCGAGCCTGGACCTTTTCCACCCGGTGTGGGGAGGACGGTGAAGGCCCACTGTGCTACACCCGCAGACCTTTGTGGAGGGCATATGTAAGAGGTATTCAAGGCAGCATATTTCCTTTCTTCGGGAACGTGCCTCACATTCACCATCAACATCCTTACAAACAGTGAGTTCACCTTCTGTTTGATACAATTTATTAGTCTTTATTTTGAGTACGAATGTTGTCACTTTCACAGAATGATCTAGAAGATTCCATTGTAGCCTCGAGGCCAAAAGCTCTGCCTTATTCTTGAAGTAACGATGTGTTATTGAATTCTCGTATGCAAAGAATATTTTGCCCATTGATATTTATAGAAATTCGATGGATGTTTATGGGAACGTGATAGCCGAAGTAAGCCGATAGATATCTATCGGTGGCGTCGAGTAAGCCCAGCGTGTCAGTCATGGTGGTGGTAGTATTTTGAAGGATGTACCAAGGTGTTCGCACTGCCGCGAAAACAAAAAATTAGGGGAGAGAGAAAAATGAATGAATAAACAGATTTGTGAAGACCGACACATTTAAGGAAAATAAAAATTTCTGTTTATACTACGGGACCACTAAATAAGGTTAGAGCAGTTAACAATATGGTAGATGACTTTCATCAACCGGTGAAATACCACCACTTTGCTTATTGGAGGCTTGAAGTAGTGAAACCCATGTTTAGTCTCTAGAGCAAAGTTTCCGGCATCCCCCTCCCCCCATACATCTCCTTCAACCCATGCACGTACTAAGTACTATAGGTTTTGATACCTTTCGTGTTTGGGGGTTTCATTAAAAAAAAAAATAATAATAATAAAATACAAGGACATTAACGATTTAAAACCCGGGAAACGTTTACGAGATACGAGAGTGGGATAGGCTTTAATGTGCTGAAAAGAATTCTGTACAATTTGGTCATGGTAAATTCTGTGCTAACTCCAGATCACAAGGAGCAGAAAGTGCAAGCTTGTGCCGATCTCCTTCAGCGGTATGAGCCATGGGCGACGATTTTTTTTTTTTTTTACACATTGTCACAGAAGATGAGACCAGGACACACCACTATGAACCGGACTCAAAACGGAAGTGTGTGTAGTGACGATATGAGGGTTCCTTCTTAAAAAAATTCAGTGCTCAGCCATCCGCTGAAAAAATCATATACCGTACAGTATTCTGTTTGTTGAGACAAAAGAGGGGGGTTATCCTTCTCGATTTCCTGGAACTGGGATATACGATAAATTCCGTTCACTATATGGGGACACAGAAAGAAGAGAAAAGAGGCTGAAAACAAATTATATGAGTGAGACCGCGGAAAAAGCGGAAAATTTCTCCTCTGCGCGTCAAGAAGTGACTCTTGTAGGTTGACAGCAACTTTAACGGATCGGAGGAGGGGATGAAACTCTGGTTCAGCAGTGGAGAAAATGTATAAAAAGCTGTGGTAAATATATGGAAAAATAAATGTAAGTGCTTAAAGATGGAAGTAACATATTTAAATTGGCATAGCTGCCAGTAGTAGCGAATAAAAAAAAATAATAATAAATAAAAATTGAAGGCATTTTCTGGGCTACCCTCGTACGAAGAGTGATCAAAACAGATTGAAACATATTAAATTAAAAATATAAAACATTGTTTCACTACACTTTTCCCATCTCTCAACCTATTTTCTAAATACTTCGGAAAATACCGTTGTTTCAGAGACGATTTAAGATAACCCTGAATGACATTTAGTTCGGTGTCTGATAGAAAATCGCGATCGCTTAACTCTTGAGCTTACAAAATAGGGAGGGGATGGTGGAAATCACACGAGGCAAGATATGACTTTAGGGATAGTGGAGAACTATTTTGATGCTTTAGCTCTTGTATTGTTTTTTCAACAGTTGAAGCTGTGTACACGTATTGTACACAGCTTCAACTGTTGTTGTGATGCAGTTAGACATTCGGAAATTCTTAGATCAGGTATTTTTTTAGCCAACTTTCTGATTGAATTCCTTTAGCACTTTATAAAATTTATTTTGAAAGTTTCTAAAGAGAACTTAGTTGTTGCATAATTTTTCTCACAACTAGACTTCTTTCATCTCTAGTTGTTGCTGATAAACACACAATGAGGGGTCCAGTTTCGAGTCGTGATGAAAGAATATCAAGTTTAATGTGCTGGAAAGTGGCATTTGAGGTTTAACATTGATAAATGCAAGATACTAACAGTAATCGCAGACTAATATATCAGTTGGAGTATCACACCTAAGGTATTGCAGCAAAGCCAGTACTAGGGTGGAACGAGCGGGGCGCTAGCCCTTGGTGCAGCATTTTAAGGGCGCATTCGACCAGTTATATATTTTAAAATTGCTTCATTTTTGATTTAATTACAATTGGACCTGTGTTTAACGAACTTCTTTATAGTGAATTTTTTGAATTTCTTTTGGTAATTACATTTAAAAGTTTCTGTAGAATAAAGAAAATGTCCATATAATGGATTACGAGAGACAACTTTGTATGCTTTGTTTCCACCCCTGGCTTTTAGGCAATTAGAAAGCGCAAATTAAGGGTTAAAGGGATTACCATTCCACAATGTAAGTGGAACGTAAAACATATGCAGCCACCTGTTCCACATACCGAGAAGTCATGCTAGCCAACTTCTTTCTATAGCCAATCAAAAGATTAAGGCGTATTCCCGACACGGATTAATAGCTTCTGATCAACTTGTGTTCTTTGTTTAAAATAAAAATAAAAATTTTATTAAAAGAAATACTGCATTATCTTTGTATGTGCTACTTATGATTCCAGAAATTTTTGTGAGAGTGAAAAAAATTATAAATTCGGTAGACTTATAATCACTTACGGAAAAAAATATCAGGGAGGAACAGTGTTTTACAAATTTCGAAAATAACAGAGAAACTCTAATTACAAACTTCTGGTAAAAAGTATGGCCCGTTTTGTGAAGTTTTTTGTTTTGTCCTCCAGTGCTAACCACTGGAAGACAAACATAATTTTTCAAATATATGTTGATATTTCAACAGGTATTTGAAAAATTATGTTTTATCAATTCTGCAGGATATGAAATCTGTAATCCCTTTATAATGTCTCCAATTCGTTCATGAGTATTGTCTAATAGAATCTTATCCAAATATAGAAACAGCATTATGAATTTTTCTTACCCTGCCTGTAAGAGTAGCTTGTGAAAGGTCCTTCAAAGCGAGTAAAATTCAATTAAAATATACACCTTCATTGCATATTTTTAGTGTATGTTATAATGTTAAAAGTACTATATTTCGCAATATTTTGTTTCTATGATTTTATACTAGATATATAAACAAACTATCTGGTTTTCTAATTTTTCTTTGTCGTTTATATAGAATTAAATTCTCAATAGATATAAACGAATATTTGTAAGTTTCTTTTTCTTTGATATTTTTGTTTTGTTATATTCATTGTATTATTTAAATTATTTTATTAATAAATATATGCAAATCGTAGACCGTTACAATAGTAATTTTTATACATTCATAAAGATTGCAGGGGGTGCAGAGGGGGGAATTTCCCCCGGGGGCCGAGCTTTAGGTGTGAAAACTGAAGGAATTAGCTATCACAATCAGGAGCGTTATGAAGACAAGTTGTCCCCGGGCGTCGACGACCTTAGTTACGCTACTGAAAAATTGACTACCTGCATATAATGGGGGAGTATTTATAACACTTTTGTCTCAGGCGTAGGATTGCCTAGTTCCGGCTCTGTATTGTAGGATGAAAAAGATCTCTACTCTGTTTCAAGATTAGTTAACACCACTGAGAAAATCACCTCGCACAACAAATGGCACAAGTATTAATACTCCCCGCACCTATCTTTAGTTGCGTAGTATATCACAGTCAGTTTCGTTTTTTATTGTTATTAATATTTTACAGATATAAGAAAAATATAAATTTAGAAATATGTGTCAATATATATTTAAAAAAATACATATTAATGTTCAATTATCACTTATAATTTCTGATCATTACTAAATAAAAAAAAAAAAAAAAATTCGAAGGTAATTTTTGAATGCAGTACTGTATTCTATCCTAAGGTCAAAGAGACATCGATCATGGAGATCACATCACTTTTACATAAGAACGGATATAAAATAAAATTCATGGAGAAAAAAAGTTAGCTGATGTTTATTGTACCTGTTCTTCCATGAAAATTTATAGAACCAAATTTATATAACTTTAAACTACTTTCAAGAAAAGTAGTTCGCCTTTAGCTCCAGTTCTTACAAATCTCCTCAATTACTGTCTTCTTCATGGCTGTTACCTTTCTTCGTTCAAAAAGGCTTATATCATCCCGATTTATAAAAAAAACAGGACGATAAAACTAAGCCTAATAACTACCGACCTATTACTATGCTGAATATAATTGCGAAAATTTTTGAACTCCTACTTTATAAATATCTTAGTTCCTATCTTTCACCCTTTTATCAATAATCATCAGTATGCTTTTCTTCCTTGTTTTCTCATTTCCTACAAACTAATTTGGACAAAGGAAATCAAATTTATTCGCTTTTCCTTGATATTTCACATGCATTTGACTTTGTCCACGTCGATCTTTTGTCCACAACAAGCCGTCATCTTATGGTCTACGATCCTTTTTACTAGATTTGCTTGATTCACTGCTTAGAAATCGTAAACTATCCGTAATAATTGATGATACTTCATCAATTCCGTTTACTGTTTCACAAGGTGTTCCTCAAGGTTCACCATTGGTTCCGTTCTTCTTTATTGTTTATGCTAATGATCTGTCAACCCTATTTCAGTCCGTTAATGTTGAGTGGCAACTCTATGCAGATGATATTAAACTTTACAAAGTTATTTGTTCTTCAACTGACAGCGATGAACTCCGGTCGTGTCTTGATTCCCTCTCACTCTGGCTCAATAAAAATAACTTGTTTCTAAACCCGTTAAAATGTAAATTATGTCGCTTTCGCTCGAATCACGTAGTTATACCCTCCGTCCTTAACCAGTTATTATATTGGAAACTTTAATTGCAAGTACTGACACGTTCAAGGATTTAGGTGACCTATTTCGATCTGACCATCATCCCTCTTCCCACGTTGATCACGTAATATCTCAGACTTCTAAACTTCTTAGATTAATCAAGCGTTCTTTCTCTGTTTTCAATAGTGACAAGTTATAATTCTTCTCCACAAGCTTATACTTCCCATTTTTGATTATTGTGATATTATTTGGTCCCCACCACAGGAACCAGGCGACTTCTAGAGAGTGATCCCAACCTTTCAACTAGAACACCGCTAACTACAGAAGACATCTTTACTACCCTCAACCTATGCTTGTCAGGCACGATACACGGTACGGCTATGGGCGCCCCTGTCAGCTCTGTCGTTGCTAACATTGCTATGGAGAAATTAGACGAACAGATATTCCTAAACCCGCCTGTACCGATTACAATGTGGTGCAGATACGTTGATGATATCTTCACCATCATCCCACTTAGTTCAAAGGTAACACTGTTAGAGTCCCTCAACTTCTTATCTTCATTCATCTAGTTCACCTTAGAGTTAGAAGTGAACGGGTCCCTTCCTTTCCTGGATGTTCTTGTGAAGCGAGTGGGCCCATGCCTGGAAACCTCTGTGTACCGTATGCTAATGTGGTGCGGGAAGTTTATTAACTAATCAGCCCATGCCCCTTGTTATCTAAACAGCACTGCACGCGCACTATTCTCTCGAGCTTGGAGCTATTTCAGCTCAGAGGAAGCTGGGTGCACCAAGATTTCCAGAGTAGTAATAGCTGACCTAGTCAATTGTGGGTACCCAAACCATGTACGTATTAAACTGGTGCTTGCTGCAAGCACAAGAACTTGCCACTCATCCAAGGCTGTCGCCCCCCCCCGTGACAGTGTACCCACTGCCTATATTCCTTACTATCCGGGCACGTCGGACCAGATTTCTAAGATCCTACATGAGTATCGCATGAAACGCTTACAACTCCCTGGTAGGAGCTTACGTTCTCTGGTCTCGAACATAGAAACTCCCATCGCCCCCCTCTTACGTAGTGGAACAGTATACCGCGTAACATGCGGCAGTTGCTATATCGGGGAGCGCTCAGGACGCCTTCAGGATCGCCTCGCAGAACATGATAGATCGATTCGCTTAGGTGACACTGAGAACTCCGCAATCGTGGAACATTTCTGGTCAACTCATCATGACATTAACCACCAGACGCGATTGTGAGGTGATTGACCAATCCCGACACTACCGTCACCGCCTTTGGTTAGAATCGTTAAATATATCAAGCGTCCAAAAGCCTTAAATCGCTGCAAGTGTACAAGGCTACACCCTATCTTAGAATCAACAGTTTTGAAACTCGATAAACGCTGGCAGCAATCCCATACACGTCTGTGCTGCAACAATGAGCACCGATCTAGTGAATGAATGTGTGCACAATCTCGCGGTCATGTGCGCACTCTCAAAGTCATCTGAGCACGCCCAGCTCATTTAGTATTTATTTTATTATATCTGTAACGTCTATATTTTGTTAGTATTTTGTATGCGTCTGTTTTCACTTGCTGAAGAAGGGGTTCGTTACCGTGAAAGCTTCCTGTATTATCTTAACATAACTTATTTTATTCTATCTATCTTGTGACTTCCTCTGACCGTTTGGTCGTGCCGGAGTATAAATAGAAAAATTTAATTAATTTATTTATTTTATTAAAATCTAGTTACTTTTCCACTGGATGTGCGGTATTACTCTCCTAGGAATATCTTTTTCACAGACTTGAGAAAATTCAAATTAAATTCATTAAATTCTTATGCTATCGAAATCATATTGCCTTTCACTGTCGAAATTATGGAGCTCTTTGTGGTCGCTTCAGAATCATTCCTCTTCACTCTAGACCAGTGGTGGACAACTTAATTTTTGATGCGATCTACTTTTTTCCTTCAAAATGTGCCATGATCTACCATCTCAAGAATTTCATTGCACATGGTTAAAAGAGTTAATCAACGCATATTGAAAATTGTTGTTTACAAATTTTAGAATTAAATACAATTCAGAATTCTTATTTTAAATTAACATATATTTAAAATTTTAATTTATGTGAAGTTTGCGTCTTCATGTCATCTGCCAAGCTTTCAAAATCGGGGATATACTGTGATAAGGCCGACAGTAAAGAATCTTCTGTATGCAAGTCCGTAAGATTAGAGCGATTGTTTCAAATACGAAAAGGCCGATTCACATAGATATGTGGAATCAAAACAAGAATTTAAAAGTTCACTGCATTTTTTTTTTTTTTTTTTTTCACATTCGGGTACTTCTCTCGGCAAACATATTTCTAAAAGTCTTTTTCTGATGACTTGACTTTTAGGAAGATATTGTTTCAAAATGTAATAATTTCATTTTCAAGTAATATTTTCTCCATGTGAAAAATCTCAGCGATTTTTCCTGCAATTTGTTCCGTATCTGAGTCGACATTAAATGGATAAAAATGCATTGAACAATGTCTTCAGTTGTTTTAAAATCACCGAATCTGGTTTCAAAATCATCCACAACTTTCTCAATTTCAGAAACATTTCTCACTATTAAATTCAAAAACAGGATTTCACATCTGGTGAGTATTTGCTTGGCACACCCAGGGTCCTGAGCTGGATATCATCATTCTTCTCTTTCTTGGTGATTTCCTTCTACTTCTCTCTCTCTCTCACTCAGGATAACTCAGAAATTTTTTTTTTTTGGCTGGTTTTTGGCATAAGCCTCAGACTTCTTTGTACCATACGGCTAATAAGAGAATAAATAATATTTTTGCAAATGATCTTGCATACTTGCAAAATGATAGAAATTTTTCCATTGAGATCCTTAGCTATTGCCAAAAATTGATATTTATATGCAGAAATACCGCTAATCATGTCACCCACATTTTTAATTTTTCCAAATTCAGATCACTTTAATTTACAGGTAAAATCTGACAAAAGCCAGATCACACAACCACTCCGTATCTTGTAGCTACTGATAATCATCTCCCCTTTGATCAACATTTTTTTTTTTTTTTTTTTTTAATTTCATTCAGCAAATTTCGAAATCTCTGTGGAAACTTACTTCGACTTAGCCACCTCACGTCTGTGTGTAATATCAGATCTGGTTCATTTTCATCGAGTTGCATTTTGAAATGTCTCCTTTGAAGACATTGTCCTCTGATGGAATTCACGATTTCGAAAGCTATGTCCATAACACTTTTAGTATTTAATCTTTTTCTGGCTAACATTTGTTGGTGGATGATACAATGGTAACTCAAAAAAATCTGGCAGAATACGATGAATCCGTTGAGATGTCCAGTCATTGCTTTAGCTCCATCTATTGTTATTTTACGAGCTTAAATAGTAATAATTTAATTTTTTCAATAATTTTTTGAATGCGTTAAATATATCAAGACCTCTGGTTCTTTCTTTTAACGAAACCATATCCAGCAGTTCTTTTTCTAGTGGCAGAATCATCGAAAATCATGCGAATAAAAACGAGCAATTGAGCACTGACGTCTGTAGATTCATCCAGTTGTAAAGAAAACGACACACAATTAGCAATATGAGCACGCAATTGTTCGCTCACATTTTACTCATTTTTTCGATGCGTCGCATCACAGTATTTCGAGATAATTGCAGATCTTGAAGAGCACCTTTAAGCATTGCAAATCAAACAACAACATTTTTCTTTTATCATTACAAAAAAGTATTCTAGTTCCCACTCTTGATGAAAATGATACGTTTTACTCTTTTTCGTAGTATTCATATTAAGTTAAAGGGTATTAAATTAATCTATAAGTATTGTCCAGTTATTAATATTAAGTAAGCTAAATAATTCGACACATACGCTGCTCTCCACAATGTAACTGCGTGAATGTGAATTTTCACTAGACAAGCCTAGCGGCTGTGCGGCGACAAGAGTAGTCACGTGCTTCAATGGATTTGTAAGAAGCGTATGCAAGTGTGGCGCATAATGATAATAACATTTAGATTTTGACTAATCTATTTTTTTTTTATTTTTTTTTTTTTAACTCCAATAGGATAATGTGCGAGCCGGCATATACTATATTCTAAACTGCGAAAGATTTGGCCTGTTATGTATTACCAATAATTTTTTGGAATTGAGATTTTCGCACGCGTATGCAGATGGATGGTAGCACCGATTCTTTGCTGTTGTTATTTGTTTTTTTTTTTTTTTTTTTTTTTTTTTTTTAAGAGCATTAGCAACTGAGGCTATATTGCTCCGGGGATATGCGGTGGTAATTCCCTGACCTTTCCGCATCCTCCGTATTTGGTGGTCACGGGCTCGAACTCCGGTCTAATCAAGAAGCGTGTGCTACGCACTGCTGCTCCTGCCCAATTCTTTGCTGTAGGAGAATTTATAGTGTTTTCTTTAATTGTTGAATTCTTAACTGTAAATTTATATTAATCAGTAGTTGAATTCAAGTTTAATTTGTGTTTCACCGTTATTTATTATTATTAGCCATATGGTGCAAGAAAGCCTGAGGCTTATGCTGCACCAGCAAAAAAAAAAAAAAAAAAATTCCCGAATTACCTTGAGAGAGAGAGAAATAAGCCCATACTTACCAGATGTGAGCCCCTTAGGCCGCCGCTTTGAAGATATCCTTCGTCTTACCTTCCCATAGTGCAGAAGTATCTTGTTGACTATTTTTGAGAAATAAGTGTTTTGGCTTATTCTGTATGTTGCTTATTCTGTATGTTATAAAGCTGGAGGAGAAATTGCTTGGACAATTGTCGTTGGATTAGTGGTTAATCTACGGATTAACATATTCGTTGATAAGTCGGGCACTGATTATTCTTAAGAAGATATTCCAGGTTGGTCTGAATTATTTATGTTACTGAAATTTATGAATTATTGTTGTGCTCATTTGCACTACTTATTTTAAGTAATGGAAGGTAGAACTCAAAGCAAAGAGGTTAGTAGAGGTGGGGGAAAGAAAGAAGAGATTGGAGCTTTCCCCCCTCTCTTCTAAAGTTCTAGGGTTGCATAGTAATGAGCCTACAAAAAAGGTTTCGGATAAATTATTAAAGGGTAAAAATATTAAAGCAAGTAGTGCACCTAGTAGTAGAGTTAGCAGTGTAAAGGGTACTATTAGTGAGAATATAAATCTTGCTGTTTCTGGAATTATTGGTTCTAGTTTCCAGGCAGGCACTACAGTAAATATGGTTTGTACAACAGAACAGCTTGTCCAGTTGGAGGAAGAGGATGTGGTTTCTGATTTAACAAATGTGTTGTCGAATGTTAAAATAACTGATTTTCAAGATATTCAGGCAGAGGACGTTGTTTCTGATATACAGTGTGATTCACTACCAGTGCGACAAACTTGTAGGAGGTGTAGGGGGCACAAAGACGAATCGGAATCACATAGCATTGCAGGGTCCGAAATGCCTTCGTCATGCGGTAGAGGACGTTGAACGGGAGGTTGCGTGAACAGCGATCCCGCTGGAAGTCAGCATTTGCGAATCGTTTCTGTTGAAGAAACCAAGTAGCAAAAGTCCTCCGGAGTGGATAATCCGCAGGCTCCAATGATTGGACGCGTTGTAGATGGTATGAACTCATTTGGTTTGTTGACAGTATTCTCCATACAGTGGATTGGGAAATACTCAATCGTTGGCCTATCGCTCGAGTACTCGTACTCGGATTGCCTTCTGCAAGACGTAGGACATTCTCCTCATTGTCTGGCGTCCTCGTCGTTCGCTCTCGATTCATGGTACCTCTCGTGAAACTAGTCTCACTTAACCTTCTGTGCACACGTGCGAAAATTGTATGATGAGGAGCACGCCTGTGCGGGAAACGTTCCTGGTACAAGCGCAGAGCGGCGCCCCCGTTACAGTCCGCAGCTCCATACGTGAGGTAAAGTGTAAAGTGTGTTTAGGGTCAAACGGCACCAGGGGTTTCCCCCATCTCCGCGTTGCTTTCATTGTGAGTGAACCAGTTCGCTGGGAAATGCCAGAGATTTAAAAGTGTATGGATATTGTATATGTGTAATGTCATGTACCGTTGTTCATCTGGTCGTTTAGCCGCTGGACCCCTACTGAGGCCCAACGTTGCCCCACTTTCGCCCCGTGGAGGCAGAGAAACGCCGAGTGTATGGGCGAAAAACGTAATTTGGAGATGATTAAATCAATTCCGATGTGTAGGGCATTCGCTTGCGTATGTTCAGGTAGAGTGGGTGGGGAGACTGAAGTCTGGGGGGAAAAGACAGAAGTATGGAGTCGAGAGAGGAGGCAACTCCAAGTCACAGTGGGGCATGCCCATGCCCCACCAGAAGGGAAAGTGGGAATGGCGAGAAGGGGATGATGAAATATTTTTTTATTTTTATTATTATTTTTTTTTTTTTGGTAAATTCTATGGGGAATAACGCTAAATTTTTGAAACGCCGAGTGTATGGGCGAAAAACGTAATTTGGAGATGATTAAATCAATTCCGATGTTTAGGGCATTCGCTTGCGTATGTTCAGGTAGAGTGGGTGGGGAGACTGAAGTCTGGGGGGAAAAGACAGAAGTATGGAGTCGAGAGAGGAGGCAACTCCAAGTCACAGTGGGGCATGCCCATGCCCCACCAGAAGGGAAAGTGGGAATGGCGAGAAGGGGATGAGACAGTAAGACCGTCTCTCCCCCCCCCCCACCGGGGATATGGGTATTAAAGATGGAGGCTAGGGTGCCCTCTTCAAGTCGCCAAATGGCGTTTGGCAGCTGTGCAGCGTTGTCTCTTTTCTTCAATATTGAGTCGATTTCAGTCCAGTCGCTCATGGGGTAAGCTCCGTCCTTGTGTTTTTCACTCACTTGTCTCAAGGTTTTTCTCTGTTGATAGTATTTTATGGTCTTGTACAGTTTAACTTGTGGTGATCTTTCAGACACGATTTATGGTAATTAGCAGTTTTCTCCTCTCGAAGAGGTCCTGCGCATATTGAGAAAGTGCTCTGTATTCCTCTTCTGTGTCAATGAAGTGAGATTCCAGTCCTTTCGGAAGGTAGTGTATCTTTGTGATCAGGATGCCTCTGAGATCTTCGTATTCTGGGCAGTCGTAGACCAAGTGGTTCCAGTTCTCGATCTCCCCACATGTGCAGTTGGGGGTCCTCAACAAGGCAGAACCCAAGCAGCTTCTCCTTAAAGGGACCATGACCAGTAAGGAGCGAAGTCAAATGCTTCCCCGGAAAGTACCAGGCTGGTTGCTTGGGATATATTTTGCTTAGGTTGGGAAGGAATTTTCTTGTGATTTCTCCTTTTGTTGTATCGGTCCATCTTTGTTGCCACTCACGAAGTAGGTAAGCCTGTAAACGGACTTTTTCTGTTTTTGTACTACTCGCTGGGTCAATTATGAAATCCTGGAAGGTGGCAGCAACCCCCCTGGCATGCAGGAAGAGCAAGCCAGCTTTTACAGTCTCCAAATCGAGGGGGAGCGCTCCAGCAAGCACCTGCAACGCTGGTGTGCTTACTGTTCTGCATGCTCGTGTGGTTGTTAGTAAAATGGTCCTTTGTATCGTATCCAGAGTTCTCCTATTGACTGCAAGCGTCGTTTTGCTGTACCACACTGCAGCAGCATAAGTTATCGCAGGGATGAAGGTTGCCTTATAATACAACATTAGTGCTGTTTTTTTTAATCCCCAGTCTTTTCTCGTAACCCTCGCCACCAGTGCCGAGTAACGTCTTATCTTCGTTCGTCCTTATATATTGTAGGTGAGGTTGAAAGGATAAGTTTTTGTCTAGGATAACTCCTAGATATTTCATTTGGTTGGCAAGTTTAATGGTCACACCTTCTATTTTAATTTGGGGTGGACGCCGTATTTGCAGGGTTCCTTTTAGTAGAATAGATGTGGTTTTCGTCGGTGAAATTTTTAACTGGTTTCTTGTAGCCCAAGTTTGTATTTTCTGCAGAGCTTGGTTTGCTGTAGTTTCCAGTTGGGCTCTTGAGTCAGCCTCAATGGTAAGAATAAGGTCGTCTGCAAAGGCCTGGGCTCCGATCAGGTCCAGGAGCTCGTCGAGAACCATATTCCAAAGGAGTGGCCCCAAGACAGACCCCTGCCGGCAGCCCCTGTATACAGATCTTGTGACTTTTTGGTAGTTGGCATTTATTTCTACTTTCCTGCAAGATAGGTAGTCCTCCATTACCTTGTATAGGTTGATAGGGACTGCAGCCACCCTTAGTCTACCCAGGACGCTCGGCCACCATAGTGAGTCGAACGCCCCTGCAAAATCAATTGAAATGACAAGTAGGTATTTTTTTCTGCATTCCTGTGCCTTCCGAAGCAAGTTTCCAAGTGCATCCACTGTGGAGGAACCCGGCTTAAATCCGAACTGATTCCTAGCCGCCAGGTTTGTCCTCTCATAGTGGTTTTTGATTCGCTTGTGCAGCAGTCTCTCATATAGTTTGCTGACCACTGAGAGCAGTGCAATAGGTCTATATGACTCTGGGCAGTCCGGTTTTTTGTTAGGATTTTTAAGTAACAACTTGGTGTTTGCTGTTTTCCATGCTGTGGGGAATTTGCCTGTTTCCAGGCACCTGTTGTAGAGAGTAAGTGCGGTGCAAATTCTGCAGTTTTCTTCAAGACTCTGGTTCGATCATGTCCAGTCCTGGGCATTTGCGATTTCTGATCTTGGTGGCAGCCTCACTGAGCTCTTCCAGGGTGAAGGGGGGTTCAATTGTCGAGGTGTTATAGATTGCGTTGTCCTTGCAAATTTCGTGTTGTTCTTGCATGGTTAATATTGCTGGTTCCTTGAAGATTTTGTCCAGTATGTTGCCCATTGACTGCTCCCAAGTGGTCGTTAGGTTTCCCTCCGGTGTCCTGGTAGTACTAATGACCTCGCCCCTGGGAAGCTTATTGGTTATCGCCTTGTAGACTATGCCCCAGGGGTCGGTGTTTCCAGAAGTAGACACTAGGCGCTCCCAAGAACCCTTCTTACTTTTTTTTATGGTGTCTGTGTAACGGTTCCTAGCTTCTCTGTAATGTTGTCTCAGGACCTCCCATACGTGAGGTGTATGTCGGCCAGTTCAACGTTTGAATACTCGTCCATCCTACTGCCTCGGGAACCGGTTCGCAAATGCCGACTTCCAGCGGGATCGCGGTTCACGCAACCTCCCGTTCAACGTCCTCTACCGCATGATGAAGGCATTTCGGACCCTGCAATGCTATGTGATTCCGATTCGTGTTTGTGGCCCCTACACCTCCTGCAAGTTTGTCGCACTGGTAGTGAATCACCCTGTAGATAGCTTTTATTTGGAATCAGGCAGAAGCACTGGCACGTGAAAATGAAATTATTGTTGCTAGCATACAGGAGCAGAGGCAGACATACCCGGATATTTCAACTACAAAGGGTACTAGGAAAGTTTTGCAATATGACGCAACAATGAATCACAGGAAGCTGCTTGTTGCTGCATGTTGAGACATGTTCATACGTGCATAGTAGCCACCGCGCCAAGTCGATGGGCTCAGTTATTCATTAGTAGTGAGAGTGTAAAGTGCTTGCGATGGCATCGTGGTCACGAAATGAGATAAGGACAGTTTTGCGGTATAATTTCGTGCGTGGTTTAACCATAGACCAGTGCTTAGAAGAAATGACTCTTGCACTAGATGATGATTGTCCACATCGTACAACGATATTCAGGTGGTATAGAGAATTCCAAAGGGGAAATTTCACTCTGGAGGATTCTGAGAGGCCGGGAAGGCCACGAACGTCAGTTACGGAGGAAAACGTTACTGCTGTGAGGAAAATGCTTGACGAAAACAGGCGAGTGACCTACCAACAGATAGAGGATACTTTGGGCCTAAATGCACCAGCAATTCGTTCGATTCTGCAAGATCATTTGCACGTGAAGAAACTTTGTTCTCTCTGGGTGCCGCATCAACTGACTGAAGAGCAGATGACATGACGTGTGACTTGGTGCCGGGAGATGTTAAAAAAGTTTGATAAGGGACAATCTCGGTATGTGAACAACATCGTGACAGGTGACGAGACTTGGCTGTACTATTACGATCTGCCGATCAAGGCTCAAAACAAAGTTTGGGTCTTTGATGATGACGACACACCCGTAATTGTCAGAAAATCCCGATCTGTAAAGAAGAAAATGATAGCTGTATTTTTCAAATCGAGTGGAATTGTGGAACGTGTCGTTTTGGACACGCAGAAGACAGTTACAGCTAAGTGGTATACTGAACAATGCCTGCCTAAAGTCATTGGATCTATGAAGAACCTGCGGCCAAAGTCAAGAATGGACACCTGGTACCTCCATCACGATAATGCTGCAGCTCACCGCGCCAAAGCCTGCACCGAATATTTGACCACGACAGGACTGAAACTTCTCGAGCACCCTCCCTACAGTCCAGACCTTGCTCCCTGCGACTTTGCACTGTTCCCGCATGTGAAAATGAAGCTAAAAGGGAGGCGGTTTTCCAGTGATGAGGACCTTCTACGGGCTTGGGACAACGAGTGTGCTTTACTCCCTAGTGAAACTTGGCAGAACTGGTTTAAAGATTGGTTTCGGAGGATGGAGAGGTGTATTGAATGTAGAGGAAATTACTTTGAAAAAATTAAATAAACAAAGCTGTACTGCAAAACTTTCCTAGTACCCTTTGTATTTACGAGTTTGTGACAAAATTGAAGAAAAAAAATTATCGATTACAAGACAGGCGAAAGCAATAAAGTGACTAAAGCTGCAACTAATTTCTTATTAGACATTTGGGTGGACATGGAGACTATTTCAACAGCCTTAGTTATTGACAATGAGCACTTGAAAACAAAATTTGAAGAAATGGAAGTACGTGCCAGTCTTTTTAATGATATTATACGAGGACAGCATTTCTTACCTTATGCTGTGGAACAACAAGGAACGTATGCAGATAAAGTTAAGAGTGGTTTTAGTTCGTATCAACATGGTGAGCAGGTGATATTAAATGAAATTTCTATGGTTAATAGTCAGAGAAAGCAGGGTAAAGACAGAATAATACGGTTATTTTCAGGGCTTAGGAGTCTTCTGATCAGTATAAGACAAGTCAGGATGCTAAAGAGGTTATTGTTAATACATTAAAGGAAAGTTTCCGGGAGTTAAAAATTAGGAATTTGAGAACAATTCGGAATAAAGGGGTGATAGTGGAGACAGATAATGACAAGGATTTGAATAAGTTGATACAGTCAGAGGTTTTTTCTCATAAGGGTATTAAGCAGGATAAAGTTAGGTTACAAAACCGCGCCATTTTAGATTATGACGTGCCGAAGGAGCTGACTCAGGAGGACATTATTATGGATCTTTGTAAGAAGAATTTTCAGGACTTTGGTTTTGATGAGCAAGAAGTTAGAGAGAGGATTGTATTTAGATTTAGTAAAAATTCCAAGGCGAGGTTCAATAATTGGGTTATTGGAGTAGCTCCTCACTTGTTGAACAAACGGATGACTAATGATAGATTGTATATTGGATATACTTCACACAAATTCAGGCGCTCTACAATAGTGACTAAATGTTTCAAATGTCTGGGATATGGTCACTCTGCACAGTACTGCACACACAAGAATGTTCCGTGTGGTCACTGTGCTTAGGGTGGTCACTCTTTGTGGACTGCCCAAATAAGAATAAGGATCCTTGCTGTGTAAATTGTAAGCGTGGAGGAAGAACTTATGATCATTCATTAAGCAGCAGTGAATGTCCTGAGTATAAAAAGGCACTTGAAATTGCAAGTACGCGTACTTATGATTAATAATTTCAGTACCTTTAATATTAATGAGAGGTGTCAATCTCACACTGAAGCCAGGATATTTAAGCTAATACAGCTTAATACTCATAGATGCCGTATGGTGACTGATGAAATTAGAAAGGTTGCTTCGAAGAAAGTATTGGCATTTTGTGTATGCAGGAGCCTTACGTTGGTTCCTTCGCACATAATCATAAAATTGTTGGTTTCCCTCTTGAAGCAAGAGTTATAAGTGTCACAAATGAAAAACCAAAAACAGCAATTGTGTTTAACAGGCTTGTGCAGGTTACTGTACTGTCTGGCTTATGCAATCAGTATTCAACATGTGTGAATATAAGTACTCCTAGGTTGAATTTTAATTTAGTATCCCTTTATTGCCCTCCAAATCAGGATATAGTTAATTCTGTTCGTTATATGGAAACAGTCTTAAGCGTAATTGGCAATAGTAATTTAATTGTTGCAATGGGTTCTAATGCTAAGTCTAATTTATGGTTTAGTGGTATGGTTGACCAGAGAGGTCGTTTGATGGAGGATTTTATACTTTCCAACAATATCTGTGTAGTTAATAAACCAGGACAGCCTTATACTTTCAACAATGTTCATGGCAGTTCAAATATAGATTTGACTTTAGTGACTCAAGGACTATCAAGACGAATTTGTCATTGGCATGTGCAAACAGATTACACGAACAGTGATCACAGATCTTTAGTTTTTCATATTAAATTAGAGGTTTTTAATGATAATACAGATTTTGATAATTCATAGATTTAATTAGATTTACTTATAAGAAGATTAATTGGACACTTTTGCAAGGTCCTTATCCTTGGATTTTTCTAATGATAACATGTTTCATTTAAATTCTTTGAATGATGGTGATATGCTTATTATGTTCAGTGTTCACTCCATCTCTTCTTGAACAAATACCTTTCGATTTTACTAAAATCGAAAGGTATTTGTTCAAGAGTAACTTTTACTAAGAGTAAAATCGATAATATTGATTTTACTCTTAATCTATCTATCTATCTATCTATAAGAATTTGCTCCTTACTCTGTTTTCTTAATGTAAATTTCGTATATATTTTAATTCTAGTTTTGTATTAATTATTACTTTTTGTATTTTCTGTAATGCCTAGCGTTCTCACCTTTATTTAGGGTCTGTGTGCCCTGTGTGTAAGAAATTTATATATATAAATAAATATGTTTATATGCAATAAATGCTATTAATGGTATTAGCCATTACTCTCTTATCAGCCCAAAAGGCTAGGACAAGACAAAAACTACTGTTAATTGAATTATATTGTTATTGTATTGTACTTTTATGTACAAAATAATAGTTAAATTCCAAACGTTGAAAGTTTCGGACACTTTCATTCTTCTTTCCTTTACTTTGTAAAGGTTGCGTACTGTAGATTCTTTATGACACTATAGTGGTTTCGCCACTTATCACTCGTTTGGAGAGGTCCGGGTTCGACCCTCGTCTACAACTGGAGGAATTTCTAAAGTCCTCCACAATCGAGGCTATAGTTAGTCGAACTGAGGCGGAGGGAGTAGGGGTTTCAGCTCTCACAAAATGAAGATCGGCCCGTGAACATAACTTGTACAGACATAACACACAAAGGCTCAATGTGGGCTAAGTTGCTGATTTTTTTATAACAACGAAAACAACAACAGTAACTATTGCATACTGTGGAGTTTGTGGCGAGCAGAAAAAGTGCCCAAGACAGTTGCGAACTGTAAATAGAAATTTGTGGGTTAAAAAATCTTGTTTTTTGTTCTTCTTGCCTGAAACACCTTCCCTCGCCGGTCGCACTGTTGATATAATCACCCTCCTCTCCACATCGGGTGGAAAAGACCAGAGTTTGAATCCAGTTCAGAGACGATAGAACTGTTTATGGGCCTTATGAGAAAAAAGGCTATAAAAATAATCGGTCTCAGGCGATGCTTGTATGATTTTTTTTTCTTCTTTTTTTCTCCCGGAAACTCTGTTTTTCGTTCATAAAACAGGTAAATCGATTACAGAACATATTAATTTACAAACATAATATATATACGGCACAGTATGTTTAAGACGCTGATGCTGCTAAAACCTTACGACTAATAACAAGAATCTTTTTTTTTTTTTTTTGGCGCATTGGCATCTGTGGCCATAATGCACCTCCCAAGGTTTTTGCAGTACTTTGATCCAAGCCCGAGGCGGGATTCGAACCCGCGACCTTTGGGTTGCTAGGCAGGTACTTTACCCACCCGGCTAGCCCGGTCGGCTAACAAGAAGTCTTAAACACCTGGTTAATGTTTTTCAGGGAGATCTGACAAGATTTTCGTGATGCTTTTCCGACTATCTTTGGGTGACGAATAAGCTTCCATTCTAATCCTGTTTTGTTGAACGGTGGTGGTACTGTCACGCTTCCATTTCATAATAATATCACCAACGGTCGATTTTCTATGGTGTAGGACTAAACATTGTGAGCAATTGTAAGAATCGACATGCCAGCAGTGTAGCATCCAAGAATAACACTTCTTCGAAAGCAGTCAGCTCGACTCTACATGCCATAACGAGAACATTAGCATTAATGCTAATAATTAGAACAACTAACTTGGGTCATCTAATAGTAATAGAGGCATGTGATACAAGAAAGCAAGCGTAGGAGCTTATGTAGCATCCGACAAAAAAAAAAAAAAATATATATATATATATAATAATAATAATAAAATTAGAAAAAAAAAATAAATAAAAAAAAAATACACAACCATTCCTTCTAAAAGTTTGCCCAATTCCTCCTTGAATTTATTTAAGCTATCAACTTCCACAGCGACAGATGGAAGTTTGTTCCATCAATTAACCACCTAAAGGCAAATTTCCTGGTGCAGCCTAAGCCTCAGGCTTCTTGCACCATATGACTAGTAGTAATAGTAATGACAGTATGCTGCTTCTAAAGGATCTGGAAAAGTTGAGTAGATAGGCTGAGAAGTGGCAACTGAAGTTTAACATTGACAAATGCAAAGTACTGCATATGGGTAGCAGTAACCCCAGAGAAATGTACCAACTATGTGGTGTTACCTCAGGGTAGTGGAGAATGAAAGAGACCTGGGGGTAATTGTGCAGTCAGATTTGAAGTTCTCTGAGCAGTGCAGACAGGCTGCCAGAGTAGGCCGTGGGGTTTTGTCAATGAGATACAGGAATTTTGCGAAGAGCGATAAGGAGGTGATTATCCCCTTGTATAAGGCAATGGCCAGGCCACACCTTGATTACTGCGTACAGGTCTGGAAGCTTAATTTTAGGAAGGACGTAGAATTGCTAGAACGAGTACAGAGAAGGGCAACTAGACTGGTGAAAGGAACATAGGGGTGCTCTTATGTAGAAAGGCTTAAGTTTCGCAAATTGCAGTGTCTGAAGACTATGCACCTGCGAGGCTATCTGATGGAGGTGTATAAGGCCTTGAATAGATTGAGCAGGCTCAACGTTGATGGGATTCTTCCTCTTGCTCAGGTTACAAACCTGAGGGGGAATAGATTCAAACTGAGGAAAGACAGTTGTAGAATAGATGTGTGGAAGTTTGCCTTTAGCCAGCGGGTAGTTGATTGCTCGAACAAACTTCCATCTGTTGTTGTGGAATTTGATAGCTTAAATAAATTCAAGGCAGAACTAGACAAACATTTGGAATGAATGGATCAATGAAATGGGGAGGGTTTTTTTTTTTTTTTTTTTTGTTTGACTGAAGCTGTATAAACTAGCTTTCTTACATTATGTGCCTCTACTAATGCTAATAGTTTCTCTCGTTATCGACCGGATTCGAACGGCTTTTCCAACCAGTTTGAGAAAGACTGTAATGATACCGCTGTGCTACTGTCCAGACAATATTTTCTTAAAGGCATATATGCGTTCATGGCTTCTGGTTTTTGCTTTAAAAGTATTCCATAATTCAAATGTATTCGCCATCTTTCAACAGTCCGCCCAGTTCACAGATGCCATATAGCATCTTCAATTGTCAAAGTCCTCTCTAGAGTTAAAACCCTTGCCTTGACCTTTAACTACTGCAACGTTTCTCTTCATCTTCCAACTGACGATTGTATGCTCACTTCGTGACAATGATTCCTGTACTTTAAGCACTGTTATGTAATCTGAGTCGTTAGTAATGTTGAGATCAAGAATATTCTCATCCCTAGCACTTTCTCTAGTATTCTGGTACAAATAATAATCATCTAGTTTATGTAAAAAAGTTTTTCCCCATGGTAAGTTTCCCCTCCAGTTATTCCAATCAATTTGGGACAGATTAAAGTCTCCCATAATAAGACATTCAAGCTTGCTTTCCCATTCCGTTTGCATGTAAAGACGTCGTATTCTTCACAATCTTCTAGTCTGTAGATTACTTCCACTTTCATTGTTCTTTTGCTTCCAACTAACTCAAATCGCACAGATTCTATGCTGGCAGACATAACTTCAAACTCAGCAAAAGCTCTTTTTGCACTCAGGCTGCTTTTAATAAACACGAGGAAAAACTTCCCACCTGTCTTTCATAAGTACATTATACATATTGTAGTGAAACTCATTACCAATTTCCTGGCACCACGTTTCTGTTAGCCCTATTATGTCAGCATTAATTCTCCTAACCAGGAGTTCAAGTCGGCCATTTTATTGGCAACACTCTTGACATTACTGTAGACACCGTTGCGGCTAATTGTAATGCTCGCAACTCCAGCTGGCTTTAATCTTCTAGTTACACTGATCCATTTGATCGAGATGGGTGAAACTTTCGATTACTAATAATCTTACTCAGCTTACTCCATTTACCTACCAGATTCTCAACTATTCTGGCCGCGCACACAAAAAGTCATGGTCTTTTGCTTACCAACAATCCTTCAAAATACATGGGCAATGTTAGTGTCCTCTAGGCATTTTTGATCTCAAGCAAACATGGCTACATCACGCTGGGATACCGATATTATAATAATAATAATAATAATAATAAATAAACAGTAATAAAAATTAATAAATAAATAAACAGCGTGAAAGTTGCTCCAATGAACCTACCTACCCCAAGGTCGGAGTGGCGGTTAAGGCAGATTTTGACGCCATCTGGCGTCACTCCCGAGAATTACCACTGGACATAAGCTGAAGCTAAACAGGTCCACCTCCATAGATGGATGATGTCACAGAGAAATATTAATCATACTGCATCGAGTGTGGCGCATGATAAAGTCACTCGCGTTCGGGCCTTAGGCAGAGGGGTCGGTTCAAAAAATCAGAGACTGTCTCCCAAGGAAGACAGTAGAGCAAGTGGTGCTGTGCCCCATATGGCTACCACAAAAGAACAGCAAGACCATCCAGCCCCACCAAATGGAAGTGCTTCCTGCGATAGTGACCACCCAGGAAGGGAGAAAACGCCAGTGCATGAAGTGGAGCATTGAAATGAATACGTACATCATGCAAGCATACTACAAAATAATGAAGCTTGAGACCGATATGACAACTTACAAGGCGAGAATACATACCAAGTGGTTGGAATGATTCCCGGATATTCAGGTCACCGAAACGCGAATAGCTGACCAGAGAAGAACCTGATAGCTCCTGCAATCTTGGAAAACATCAAGCAGAGGTGAGCGATCAGCTACAAAGGATAAATAATACGAAACCAGAGCAGGAAGAACATACCAACCCGAACCAGAGGAGGAAGAGCAAGAAGAAATACAACCAACAGCAGCTGCAGTGTAAAGAGACGAGGTCATGATATCCAGAATAGCAGATGAGTGGAAGAAGGCCCTAACAGAATTCAAAGGAATGGACCCCACAAAGACTCACATCATACCAAAGCAGAGGCAGAATAGAACCTTGTGGGAGTCACAGACCACCTGACTTGGCACATAATACTGCATTACCTTGAGGGCAATGGTGCAACACTGGAGGCCATCCACCCAGCTGTGTATTGTGCTGCGGTAGCAGCCACAAGGATTATTGGAAGAGAAACGAGGGACCAGCAGCAGCAGAAGAAGAAAGAACCAAAAACAGAAGGAACCGCCAGCTTGGGAAAGAAGACTTCAGCAGAAGACAGAAGAATTAAGAGTCAAGATAGGCCAAAAGACCCAGTATCAACAGGGCAATAGGAGTAAGAAATTAATTGGAAAAGTGAAGCGCATCCTCAAGAGAGACAGCGTGCACAGCACACATGAGACAAAAAATCAGAGAATAGCAGAGTACTTGGACACATTGAAGCAGAACCTCCTTGCACTCAGTAAGAGAGTACACCAACACAGAGAGAGCTCCCAGAGGAAAATAAACAACCGAATCTTCGATGAGAACCAAAGAGGCTTATGCAGGAGTCTCGGAGAAAACGGGAAAGAAGGGAATGGTCCACTCGAGCAGATGACGATTAAGGAGTTCTGGGGAAGCATATGGAGCAGTGAAGTAAGACATAACAGCCAAGACCCTTGGATAAAACTAGGACGCAAGAAAACAAAGGACGTACAAGAAATGAGAGGGTAGGAGATTCAGGAAGAAGTAGTAAAACAGACGATCAAGAACTCTCACCACTGGCCAACTCCAGGAATAGATAACGTCCACAACTACTGGTACAAGAAGCTGACTTACACACACACACAGAAGCAACTGGCAGAGCAGTTCACTCGAATGATAAGGTACCCAGAGACAATCCCGAGATTTATCACTCAAGGAGTCGCATATCTGAAGCCTAAAGATAAAGATACAAGAAACCTGGCGAAATATAGGCCAATCACTTGCCTCAAAACAATGTACAAGATCCTGACCAGCTGCATAATCAGGAAGATATCAGGCCACTTGAAGAGCCAGAACATAATGAACATAATGGCTGATCAAAGGTTGCAAGGAGCAATTAACCATAGATGCCCTGGGTATGGAGCAAGCATACAAGAAGCGCTGCAACATGTACACAGCCTACATCGATTACTTCAAGGCCTTCGACTCCGAGCGTCATAGCTGGCTAATAGAGGCACTGAACATATACAAAGTCAATCTGATAGTGAAAAATTTCCTAGGAGAAATGATGGAAAAATAGAGTACCACCATTAAGGTGAAAACATCACAACCAGGCTAATCCCCATCAGGAGAGGAATCTTTCAAGGAAAAGTCCTGAGCCCATTGTGGTTCTGTCTAGTACTTAATCTGCTGTCCACCATGCTCAACAGTAGCAAGTACGTGTATAACCTCAAAGAAGGAAGAAAAAACCTGTATACCCTCACCCACCTGATATATGTGGATGACATCAAGCTCTACGCAGCAACCGAGAAGCAACTACTCCAGATCACCGAAGAATTCAACAATGATATTAGGATGGAATTTGGTCTAGACAAATGCAAAACCCACGGATTTCACCAGGGAGAATTAGTCAACCAAAACTACAAGCTGCACAGTGGTAAAGAGATCGAAGCCACGGCAGAGGGAGAGGCCTACAAATACTTGGGGATGATGCCGGCTCAGCAGTTTCAGCACAAGGAAATTAAGGCCTGCCTGACCGAAAAATACCATCGAGACTCAGAAGCCTGCTGAAAGCAAAGCTGAACGGAGGAAACACAGTTAAAGCCATAAACATTGCAGTCCCAGTGCTAACATACTCCTTCAGGGTCATAGATTGGACTAACACTGAGCTGGAGGATATCACGATAAAGACAAGGACAATGATGACCAAGAGCGGCCAACAGCACCCGAAATCTGCCGTGTAGAGAGACTGACAATTGCCCAGAAAGAAGGAGGAAGAGGTCTGATAGACCTCATTGAGCAACAGAAGACAGCGATAATTAACCTAAAGGATTACTTTCAGAAACACACAGCAGCAGGCTATAAGGAAGATTGACAAGCGGTATACCTCACTGAATCTAAGCGAGGAGTCCCCCCCCCAACCAGGAGGCACAGATGAAGCTAGAAAGATGGGCAGATAAGACACTCCATGGCAGACACTACAATGATCTCCATCAAGATCACATAGATAAAATTGCTTTCAATGCATGGATCACGAGCGGGACGCTCTTCGCCGAGACTGAAGGATTCATGCTCGCCATCCAAGACCAGGTAATCATTACAAGAAATTACAGAAAATACATCGCCAAGGAGCCTGGAGTGTCCGATGACACACATGTCGACGATGCCATCTGTCCTCTGAAACGACCGAACACATCACTGCGGGATGCAAGGTGATCACCCAGACTGAATAGACTCATAGACACGACCAGGTAGCCAGGATAATACATCAGAAGCTAGCAACGAAATACCAGTTGATCGAAGAAAGTGTACTGTACTACAAGTACGAACCCCAGGCAATACTAGAGACCCCAACCCACAAGCTGTACTTGGACCCCGCCATAATAACGGTTAGGACTATCCCGCACAACAGACCGGACATAACGCTTGTGGACAAGAAGGAAAAAGCTACCTATCTGATTGACATGGCGGTCCCCAACACTGGCAACCAGCAGAAAACCCATGGGGAAAAAAATCAGGAAGTACACGAACCTAAGAGAGGAGATCAAAAAGATGTAGCATATGCAAAAAGCAACAACCATCCCGATCATCGTGTCAACCACAGGTATGGTGCCAAAGACCCTACGTAACAGACTAGCAGCAATATGTCTTCCAGCGAACACCTACAAGGAACTCCAAAAAGTCGCAATCCTGAACACCTGTAGGATAGTCAGAGAGTTCCTCGACCAACAGTAGCAACAGACATAACAACAACCACCCTGTGTATTTGGTAGCAATACCCGTCACGAGGTGGAACCCCCCAATCAGGGAGAAATAATATAAGAGCAGGAATGGGAGATTAATAGTATGATATGTAATGAAACAGTGCCACTATAATAACAGAGTTAATTTATTGCGTGTAGACAGAATATGATGCATTTGTAATAACTTAAATGTCTGTTACTGTGTTTATTACTATTAATTTTATTTTATTTTATGGGCTGGTGCAGCAAAAGCTTGTGTCAACCACAAGCTTGTGTCCTTGCACTAATGGTTAATACTAATATTGTAATATACAGTATAATATAATTAAATTCTACATTTTTTTTATGCGATTTCACTAACAGTAATGCACTTAAAAACATAACGTCCCATGGAAGTTGTTTTTAAGAGAAAACTTCAACGAAGTTGGCATTGTCAACTACGTTGAATTTTTTTAACCGGAGATGTTTATTTGCAAATGTATATATGTTCATATCTCATACAAGTTGTGCGATATATGCCGTTGAACGTATCCGGATGTGGACTTAGCTTTACTATATGCACGCTTCAATATGGCTGAAGTGATTAGTAAAATCTTTTATGGCTCTGTGGTAAACACTTCACGTTCCGCGGAACACTACGTAAGTCGAATTTCCACTATGCTTCTGCAGCACTTGCAACTGTGCTCACTGAATTGATTGAGTGAAAAAAGATATGTTCGACGAACTCAATGTTAATTCAAGAAATGAAACTGAAAATGCATCATAAATCATAATACAACTGTGCGCTGCCTCGTCGTCCTGATGACGTCATATACAAAATTGTTGTGGCTTTCAAGAACACACAAAGATTTTGACAGATGCTGCACTTCTCTGACTCATCCTTTATCAAGACTCTCTTCAACTAAACCTCTGCTCAGTGATACCGTCATCTACCAGAGACTTCTGACACCACTCCAGATTAACAGAATTCAGAATTATATCTAGAACTTGTTCCTGCCGATCATGATTGAATGACATTACAACTTCTGTTTGACAATACACCTTTTCTCTTTGTGGACCACTTTGGGCAGCACTGCATACAGATGTGGGCAAGAAATGGATAAAGATTTTATTTATATTTTTTTTTTTTTTTTTTTACTTTATGCTATTCTCATCCTTATTTCTTCGTCTTCTGCTGTCCTTTCTCCTGGGAGTGTGTGTGTGTGTGTGTGTGTGTGTGTGTGTGTGTGTGTGTGTGTGTGTGTGTGTGTGTGTGTGTGTGCGTGCGCGCGCTGTTGCCGGCTTGCTGGCGCGGGGTTCTTTTGAATGGCTCCAAATCCTCTTTGGACATTCAGTACGTGACTGTTGAGGTTGGCCATGGTTCTTGCGCAGTTGTGGCCTACCTCCCCGTGGTGTAGACGGACACTGGGCAGGCTTTCCAGGTGATCGCCTGCCTGGTGACAAAACGGCCAGAAACAACTAAACAACACAACAACACACACACTGCACGAACATAACGTTACACACATTTCTGGCCTGTTACAGTGCTTTCTGTAACCATCACAGTGTACAAAGACGGAGATGAACTTTCGTTCAGGTGCCGTCCTACATAAGATACTATACATGTCTACATGTCTACATGTTCGACGAACAAGTGAATAGAATTATTTACTGTATTTATTCAATTTTTTATCTCATGCGCAGGAAAAATTACAAAAGTGTGCAATTTAAAAAATTTAAAAATTATAAAAAAAGAGAGGAGACAGGCATAACGTCAGTAAGTTTTAGTCTCGAACACCGTTGCCAGAATCGACGTCTTCAGCTGTTAAGTACGCTGCTCCAGAGGTTGAGGTCTGTGGAGATTTAGAAGGGGTCGGCCGCTTATCCTTACGAAAGAACATATTAATGGATGACTGGACGGTGGCTTTTTTTCCTTTAATCGTAGATTTCATTGTAGCAAGCAGGCATATCATTCACCCCTCTGTTAACTTTTAAGAATCGTTCGCTGTCAGGATCCATCTTTTCAAACCTCGCCATTGCCGATGCAATTTCACGAAATGCCATTGCCATCTCTCTCTCTGGTGATGAAGCATCTCGGCTCCTCATTTGGTTCATCTTGAGCTTCGTCAGCTTTTTCTTCTTTCACTATCGCTGCCTACAAGTCAAATTCTTCGTTAGATAATTCCTTCTCTTCTTCCTCTATTAACTCCCCAACCGAAGTAGCTCTGCAACCTTTACAATCTTATCTGTAACCTCTTCATATGATTCGTCTTTTTCAAATCCTTCGAAGCCTTTCACGTGCCGTGGGCATATTTTCTTCCATGCGCCATTTAAACAACTTTTAGTAATTTCCGCCCAGGCCTTAATAATATTAAAATGGCTTGGTAAATATTGTAAGATTTCCAAAAGTCACTTAACGTAAAATTTTTCTCACCGTCTATTGCAGGCAATGACTGAGCAAATGTTGTGCGTAAATAGTATGCTTTTAAATTCGAAATAACACCCTGATCCATAGGTTGGATGAGTGAAGTAGTGTTTGGCGGTAGAAATATGACTCTCACGTATGAATTGAAATCATCTAGATGCATATGATGTCCAGGAGCATTATCGAATAGAAGCTAAATCGTGAAATCGTTGTCTTTACAATATTTTTCATCCTCTGGAATGAAGCAGCATTTAAACCAATCCTCATAGAGAGATATTGTTATCCATGCTCTCTGGTTCGATCGGAAATGACCGGGTAGGGTGGCTTTATTGATGCCCTTAAATGCATGAGGATTCCCAGAATGGTACACAGGCAGTGGTATTAATCTGTAATCTCCCGCTGCATTAGCCCCAAGCAAGAGCGTGGCTCTATCTTTTGAAGTTTTGAAACTTGGCATTGTCATTTCCTCTTTGGCAGTGTATGTTCAATTCGGCATTTTTTTTCCAATACAGAGCAGTCTCGTCAACGTTAAAAATTTGTTGCGTTGAATAGCCGCCTTCAATAATTTTTTCCAACACATCACAAAATTTCTCTGCAGCTGCAGAATCGGCACTGACGATTTCACCCCATACTTTAATGTTTTGGAAACCAGCGCGATGCTTGAAGCTATTAAACCACCCGTTGCTTGCCACGAACTTTGCTTGGTGTTCGCCTTACTTATCCTTAATATCTTCATAAATACTTCTTGCCTTTGCTTGAATGGCCATTGGACTCAGGGGCACTTGCTTCTGAATCTGATTTTCCCATCCATATTATTAATAGCTGTTCCACTTCGTTATAGCACCTGAACAGTTTTGTAATCACTGTTGATGTTAAGTGCGTTGATCCTTTGACATGTTCTTTTATACGCGCACAGTCCTTTAAAATAGTATTCACTGTTGAAGCAGCGAGACCTAATTTTCTTGCAATAGATTATTATCATTATTATTCCTAGTCATATAGTGCAAGGAAGCCCAAGGCTTATGTTGCACCAGCTAAAATAAATTTCCGATGTACCCTAGGGAGAGAGGGAGGGGGAGAGAGAGAAGTAGAAAGGAATCACCAAGAAAGAGAAGAATGATGATATCCAGCTCAGGATCCTGGGTGTTCCAAGCACATACTCACCAGATGTGAGCCCCTGACAAACTTTGTCCTGCTTCGTACTTCTTAATCATTTTCATCTTCATTTCGATATCAATTTTGTTTCGTTTCCTGGCACCACCTGCACTTTTCGTTTGTCGCTTTCCCTTCATCAATGTAATACGTAAATAGGAATGAAGAGAAGTTTCTGAAAATTTGTGTTTTATATGATTGAATATTTCAGTAAAGGGGAACACATTTCACCCTAATACCGTAACGTAAAAACCCACCGATTCCAGATATCGGGATTATCGCAAATGCAATAGGATCGAGTTTACTACCCGTTTTTAATAGATTGCGCTAACAGAAAAGCACAATAAACCGGAATGTGCAAATTGTTTTTATTGTTTTTCGGTCATGACCTCCAGAAACGTGCTTTAGAAAAATATCATGAAGGCGTTCAGAATTGTTTCTTATAACGAGAACATATGATAACGATGAAAGGGTAGTGCAATTTACATTATAAATATGACTTTTTAGAGAGATAAATAGCTTAGTAATATAGCGAAATTTTCAACTTCCAAGGACTTGGAACTAATTGCAAAAAAAAAAAAAAAAAAAAAAAACTGGTATGTTATTGGGTACACATTACAATATTTTCACATTACCTCCATTTATCCCTCCAGATGCAAAATACGTTTCCATATTTTTTTCAGTTTGCAATGGCCGGCAAAAACTTACCTAAAGTCGAATTTGCGTAAGTCGAGTATTACGTAAGCGGGGAGTTCCTGTAATCATTAAATTGAATCAAAAACATTTAAGAAACCATTTTAACTTCATTGTTAAAATTACTATTTTGACTAATACGATCAACGTCAAACATATTAAAAATTAGCGAGGCGCATTTGAAATAGTGAAAATAGAAATGATTTTAACAATGGGAGAAAGATGTATGGATTAGCGAAGAATAGGAGGAGAGATAGGAAGAAAAATTACCTGTATAATGAAATGGGAAGAATAATTACAAATAAGGAGGAGGTGTAAAGACTATTTTAGGAAGCTATTTGAACATCAGAGAAAAAGAAGATACAGTGGAAAAAGACAGGATGAAGAGGTGAGAGAGATCAAGAAGTGAAGTGGAGGATACAATAGAAAAGTTGAAAGGAGGTAAATCGCTAGGGTGCGACGAATTGACTACAGAAATGATAAGCTGTGCGGGCATGCAGGGCTGCACTGGATGCACAGAGCGATTAAAGTAGAATGGGAGCAGAAAAGGATACCTAGGGACTAGGAAAAATAATTTATTGTGCATATATATATATATAGGAGACGGGTAAAAGTGTGAGATTATAGAGGGATCACTCTGACCAGTCACCGAGGAAAAATGTGCAAAAGAATCGTAGAGAGGAGATTACGAGAAAAGGTTAAAGTGGGGTGAAGGAAGAGCAGAGTGGCTTCAGAAGAAGTAGATGACCACCGACCTAATTTTTACTGTGAGATAAATGATGGAAACACATTGAATATGGAAGAGATCTGTGCATGGCTGTTTTGGATATATACTGTAAAAGGCATACATACGATAGCGTAGAGAGATAGAGGTAGGAAATATAGAGTAGAGAAGGCGTTGATAGAGAGTATTTTAAGTCTGTTCCAACCGTTGTTTCACACAGTTTCTCTGCATAGACTAGTTTGTTTGAAATTAAAGGAAGTGAATCACCCTCTACTATCCATACTTGTAATGGATGCTATTGCAAATTCTGTGGAGAAAAGAACTGGGATAGAAAAAGCGAAAAGGATGACGTTTGCTGATGATTTGGTGATTTATGGGGATGGAGGACGGGTGGTAAAGGAACAGCTAGATATCTCTGTGAAAGAAGAAAAGAGATACAATTTAAAGTTTAGTGATGCTAAGAGTAACGCAGTGAGGCTGAGGGAGATGAGGGGATTAACAACTTTATTGAGGAAACGATGATAGAAAAAAATGGATAGGTTCAGATATTTAAGGAGTATAGCAGAAGAAGAAAGCAAAATTTATAACGAGATAAGTAGAATAGGACAAGGAAGAATATTTTATAACTGTTTAACTGATGTGGTTTGGAGAAAGGAGTTACCTTAGAATTGCAAGGTACGAGTAGTATTCTATAGATCTTATTATGTACCATTAATAACCTGTTTGTCAGAATTGTGGATAATGTGGGATATCAGCAGAATGCAAGCAGTGGAAATGTGGAAAAATTATTACAAGAAAAGATTGGGGGAACAGACCAAGGTGCTTTGGACATGTAAAGAAAATGGGCGGATGACATTGCCAAAGGTTTGAATGCCAGCAATGGAAATGGAAGGTAAAATAGCAAGAGGAAGGCCGAGAATAAGATGGCGAGAGAAGGTGAAGAGCGATGTAGAGAGAAGAAGCTTTAGCTGGGAGCAGCTGGAGAAAGAGGAATGGTGGGAGGATAGAGCTAAATGGAGAAAACTTGATCTTTATCGACCCGGCATGAAGCTGGAATAACGGATAAGTAGAAATGATTTGCCTGAGCTTGGATGGTACTAGCAGATTCTGTTTACACATTAGTTGAGAAAGACGTTGTCTACAGATAATATGGCCGCCATTGCCGATTGTCAAGCTCGATTGTTTATTAATATATGCTTTGAGTGACCGTTGTTCACGCTCCCACCAAATGAGGCGCTTTTTCTTGTTGTTCTCTCTCTCTCTCTCTCTCTCTCTTCTCTCTCTCTCTCTCTCTCTCTCTCTCTCTCTCTCTCTCTCCCTCCCCTGTACTCTGACCGCGTGGTCTTATCAGAGTCTAAACAGAAAATTTTAAGGACGCCATAGTCGGGTGATCAGGCGCGAGGATGCATAAGTACACGTGCTTTGAGTGACCGCAGTGAACTTGGGTGACTACTAAATACTTTGCTCTTTATTGTATTCTGTCTTGTGAACTCCTCTGACTATATGGTCGTCCTGGAATTATAAACAGTAAACGTATTTATTTTATTATCTATAGTTAATATATCTGAGGTCCAGTAATCCCTGCGAAATTTAAAGATAAAATTTGAAGTGATTGTTTGTTTTTGTTTGTTTGTTTGTTTGTTTGGTAATTTTTTAGGTGCATGGGCGTCTATGGCCATAGTCTGCCAATGAATTGATGAACGCCATTCCGTATATGAAAGAGACCTATGATTGAATCCCCGTTCAAAACGAATACTGTATGCTTGACGCAGTATTTTTGTTTGCTTTGTCTTTTGATCAGACCTTAGAAAGCGACGAAATCAGTAATACATATTTCGACGCGATAAGGAGTACATATACACTGGTATGCAAAATTTAAGGACCGACCAGGTTTTCACCTGTAGCTTCTCATAGGAGTGGCCTGGATATGAGAAAAACATACCAAAGGAACCTCGCGAGGTACAGAAATGATGAAGGAAACAACAACGGAAACAAAACGGTACAGAGGGACTTTATTCAAAAATGGCAACATAGCACTGGCTGCCATGATACAGATGCATCACTGCCAAAAATGGAACAAAGGAAAGAGGTGGTCCTCAGTAGGAGATATGGCCACCCCTAATGTCGATGCAGGTTTTGCACCGCCTGTTCATACTTAGAACAATGTTGTTGATAAGTTCTTGCGGTAACATCGTCCATTCATCTGTCAGCGCCATCTTCAGTTGGTGAACATTTTCTGGTGGGTGTGAACGTGCTGTTAGGTGTCTCCCTAGAGCGTCCCATATTGTGTTCGATGGAACGGGCAGGCCAATCAATACAAACAATGTCCTCACTTTCCAAAAGCATACCAACAGCTGCAGTGCGATGGGATGTGGCGTTATCATCCCTAAACACGAACTCTCGGTCAGTGGCACCTTGGAACAGATGCACACGGGAAGGATTAGCTCAGTACAGTAGCGCGCACCGGTTACAGTACCGCCTTCCAGTATCTGGAGATGTGTACGTCCATCCAAGGTAACGCCTCCCCAGACGAGAACACCTCGACTGCCATATCGATTCGCTTTCAGTGATGTTTGCGGGGTGATACCGTGTGCCAACCTCTCGCCAGATTAGCTGACGTCCGGAATCGCACACCAGTGTGTTATTAAATACACTTCATTGAAACTTTTTATATTCTTATTATTATTACCTATAATGGCACAAGGA